>NC_046157.1:174610742-174693242 GCF_011064425.1 Rattus rattus | reverse complement strand
GCGTCCTGGACCGGAGAGCAAGACCCTAGGTCACAGAACAGGGCACAGGGTTACCAGTTATGGCTGGCAGAGCTCAGAGCAGTGTCTACTCTATCAAGAGCTAGGCGAGGACAATAACTGATTCGTCCCTCACAATGCCTAGCTCTTCACAGCAAATGCACTTAGGTCAGAAAGACCCCACGGACACTCCAAGTATCAACTTTTAAATCATTAAATGAGGACTTTAAAAACTCGGGATTAAAAATAAAAGTAGAAGATAAAAATCAACTCTACCTTAACTGTAGACTGAGAAAGGAACGGCAACAGCAGCCACAGCAACAAAGGACAAAAGACTAACAACTCAACCACCTCAAAAGCTGGTCTGTTTATCACGAACTAAAACAGAAATAACATCCTCGGGAGACGATACAGCCCTACAAAATGAAGCACTGGGTCCCGCCACCAAAACAAACCCCAAAACTAACCACCGTTGTTTATGTAAGAAATATGCAAAATCATTTGCAGGAAAAATAAAAACAAATCATTTTTCAGGACACGTCAGTCATGGTTTTGAAAAACTTACATTGTTGAAAAGAGGCAGAGACACTGGCACGCTTATATTTAGAGAACCAAGCAATGACCCTTCTGAAAAGCCCTTAAAATAACCACGCCTTTGACGTAGGTAGCGAGCCCATTTCTAGGACAGAGGATGAAGGCAAGGGTTTCAATGGAAAGACTTTGCCTCGCTTTCTCAGGGAGGAACTAAAACCAATACAATGCAAGATGTGAAGAAGACTGTCAGGGGTAAGCTAAGAATCCACCTCAAAATTCCACATTTGTTATGGATCTTTAACAGTACTAAGATAAAAAAGAAAGTTTTGAAACAAACCTTTTAACAGCTTCCTTCTTCGGATTATCTATAATATCCCACCATTTTGCAAGGTAAGAGATCTCAGACCATATAAACTTCCTGCTTGAGTCTTCTTTCAGCTTTAGGACCATGTTATTAAAAATATACTGAGTCTTGTCTCTAAAGTAGTCATTGAAAGTCTTCAACCAACCTAAATCAAGACACAAATACACCACAAAGGTCCGATTGAAATGGCTGATTTCAACTTAGTCACATTCCACCGAATTACCATTGGGCACCCTTAGCTCGTTCATTCAAATAAAGACCACATTTCAAAAGCTAACAATCGTGTTCAATTAGCGAAATTCCCTTTTTAGTTGACAGTAAAACCCCACTGCCACTGAAATGAAATATTCAGACATTGCACAAAAAAATTCAGACAGAAATGAAAGCAATTAACTAAGGCTAAAAAAAAAAAAATCAGTCATTTATATTTAACAATTCAATTACTTATCTCTAGGTAAGGATTTTTATCTAAATAGTACTAACAAGTACTACTCTCCTAATTTGGGATCAGAATTGTTCCCTCTCGTCACACACCTGAACTCCCCAACCGTCCAATAAAACTGAGATAAAGGAAGGCACCTACAAGCTAAGCCGTGACACCGGGAGCAAAGCAATGTCGTGATTACAGCGCTTATATGAATACCGAGGACAGCATTCTGCCAAAAACAGGCTTTTGTTCCCAGAAGATGTCATCGTGCAATTTTCTAGGAGCACAAAGTTCCGCTAACAAAACAACAAAAGTGAACGCGTGGTTCCCCGCCCCCGCCACTAGAGGACTCGGTCCCCTAGTTTATCCAACTACTTCCCAAATAACTTGGAAATTGCCCTAATCGGTGCACCCGAGCAGTACAGAACACTCTTAACAAGACTCACAAGTCCAAGCACAGGTCTACCAGATGGACGACTAGCACGGCCAAGGCTCCAGGGCGCACGGCCACCAACTGCGCAGACTGGTGATGGGCAAAGTGGACCCCATGGGGGAGGATTTGTTCCCAGGTCTAAAACTCAATAGGGAAGAGTGCTGCTACTTCTACTTGAACTACCGTTCAACGGCTAGCAAAATCCGCACGTTCAAGAGGCCTGAAAAGTCCAGAGAGCACTTGTTCGCCTATAACTTTAACTCCCCATCTGTACTGCATTCGCTAGTAAAAAAGAAAAAAAAAAGTTAAAGGTCCCCGGGGAAGCACTGCATATAAGACTCCTGCTTCAACCGTGTGTTCTCAAACTGGCATGTCTGGGACTCTGCTACTTCTCCCAGTTGCTGGCCACACGCAGTACTCAGCTGTGACACTGGAAGGAATATGGGGTCAGATTTTCTTTGTAAGGCTTTCTTAGCCTAGGGCACATTTGAGCTGGCTTGTCATCAAAGCATGTTTTCTGGGTGATCTTAATTTTTCTATGTTAGGTTAAAAAGCCTGTACCTTTGGCATTTGTAAGTTTGGTGTACAAGGAACCCCATCTTGCCTCACCAGGGCACTACCTACCAGTCTGCACCAGGCACTGGACCAGGACTTCTACCTAGATTCCCAGAGAGAAGCAAAGAAATTGCTATCTGCCCTTAAATGAGGATGTCCCTCCCAATACTCTTGAAGATATGGGTACCCGAGACGGAGCGTGGAAGGAGGGCGGAATGCGGAACCTAAGAAGTAAGAGATCAGCTGCTGTTCTTTCCTGTCAACAGCCTGGCGTTGACCGTTCCCATCTGGACAATTATGTGAGAGAAAGGCAACCGTTACAAGGGCATTCTGTGTCAGGCCTTGGAATCCTAGCTCCGCCCGCCCCAGACCGTGATTGTATTGAAAAATAAGGTTTTAAAAGAGTTAATAAAGGTAAAATAGTGTAACGAAAGGGGATCTTAATCTCACAAATACTAGGACCCAGGGATCCAGGCACAGAGAAACCTGCCAGGGCAGAGGAGGAAAAGGGTCACTAAAAGCCAAAAGCCAGGGAGAAAGGAAGAAAACAGAGCCCACCAATGCTGAATCCTTGACTTGCAGACTCTGACCTTGAGTTGCACTGAAGCCACTCAGTCTGTGGGGCTTCGTTACAGGGGCAGGGAGACTAACACAGCTGAGAACTACTAATGGTGCCTCTTTCTACAAGCTAGACATTCCAATATTGATCTATCCAGCCCCCGTCACACTGTTTGATTTAATTTTCTGTATCTACCTACACAGCACAAGATCAAGCAGAATCCACAGATATAAAAGCAAACGCTGTGACCACATGGGTGGGGACAAGGACCACTGAAACTCCTGAAGGGCTCAATTAGAATTATCATCTTTAAAATATCGCCTGTACCTCTTGCGTGAATTCTAGCAAAGGTCAATGCTAATCCTCTGGACAAAATTAAGGAACTCTGGGCAGTGGGAAGCCTACAGAATAAAAATTAAAAGCCTCCCATAATCCAGCATAAAAGGCAAAGTAAGAGGACTGCTTTTATCAGAGACCTTTGTAAAAGTGTAAAACTATGTATTCCACCGGCACACGCTTGCTCCTAACAGAGATCCCTGCATTTCAAAGCCCGTTTATCACAAGAGTTTTCATGGAGAAACTACAATGCCTGATTCATCCACTCCACCTTCAACACTTCATTTGCCCTTCAACAATCAGGCAGAAAATATGTCAAAGATATTTACGTGAGGCAAAATACAAGCTCAGAGACGTCAACTAAAAAGCCTTCCATAAAACTCGTCTATAATTGATACTAATACTGCTACAATATAGCACAATTAATGAATAAAGAACTGAGAGTTTCTTGCAGCTTTCAATATTGAGTAATATAACAGTAAATTAGCTTTTATTGCTCTTACACAATAGACTAATCAAGTATTCCCTTTTACCCTGAATTGGTTCTTTCTTCCTCTACATTACTGTAAAAACTACAATTGCATATTAACGTGAGACCAATCAGGAAGATAATATTTTATGCAAGGCTGCATGGGATGAATTTTTGTGATATAAAATTATATTCCTACCTCTAGATTTAATAACCTGTAGACACTGAGTTGCAAGCCGATTTACTTAAATGGTCAATTCACAGCCCCTCTCTCTCTCTCACCCTTGAATACACTCGGAAATGGAAGCAGGACTAGAGCTTCAGTAAGAACAACTCTCGACTTAGCCTTCCTCACTCAAACGATGCTCTCGCCCCTAAGAGAACTAACAGCTATTTTAAATAAGTTAGAAAGTTAAAATGAGTAAATAATTACAAGCTCTACAAAGACGGCAGGGATCCCAATTCTAATGGCTGAAATCTTGGCTGTGTGTCCGCTCTGTGCGTTTAAGCAACCTAACGCTTATGAACTGGCAAACCACGCGTTGTAGTTTTGTATTTTGATTGCTGGATTCAACGTGGAAGTGTAGAAATCCAATCCTCTTAAGGGACACTTCCTTTCGAACAAAGTACCTTGCCCCAGAACCTAGGCAGAAGGCACCTGGCCAGAAAACAGAACCCCAGGAGTAGGTCCTCAGTATCCCACTGACCGTACCCCTTCCTACAATGGTAGGTACTCAGGGCAAAGAATTTGCCCAATCAGAGGGGGCCCTGCCCCATTAAGTCCCACAGCCTTGGAATCAGAGTCCAACTGCCCCAAGCTGACATTCACATCCTGCTAGGTCCCTCGTTAAAAAACCTGCACTAGGACACTCACCCCTACTGTAGGGCCTTCCGACCTGAGAGTATCCAAGAGGCCACCACCCAACAGTATACAAATATCACTTTATCATCTGCACGCTCAGCTCTTCCTGGCTGGGAACACGCTCAGGTCAGGGAGTAAAGAGAGTCTGGGCTAACTCTTCCCAAATGTGCCACGCCGTTTGTGTGAGAAACTGAGGCCTGAGAAGTCTAAACCCACACTTCCCGCCTCGCCTCATCTCCATCTCTGATCTTTGCCACCAGTTTCTTTATGATTTTAAAGATCTAGAAACAAAGAATGTGGGCCTCCGTGTGTTTTGGCTCTGGTTCCTGAACACTTCAGAGGCAGGGCTGGGCATTCATCATGAATGACACTTCAACCCACACTCAGAATCTGAGAGTTCAGTGGGCATGCGCACGGCAGATGAAGGAAGGGCAGGCCAGAGGACTGGAACGAAAGCACGAGGACTACACAGAAAATTCACCCAACTGGAATGAAACCAAAGGCACAACTGACTACAGTCGACCTGAATGTTCACGGTCTGCCCCCCTAATAACCACTGCCCTACTGGTATCTACTTATATTTTAAAGGTCACTAGTAGGCCAGCCTAAATAGCGCACACCTTTAATCTGAGCACTCGGGAAGCAGAGGCAGGTGGATCTCTGTGAGTTCGAGGTCAACCTGGTCTACAGAGTGAGTTCCAGGACAGTCGGGGCTCCATAAAGAAGCCCTGTCTTAAAGGGGAAAAAAAAGTCTCCAGTGGGCACCATTCATTCCAAAAAGGAACCTCTCTTGAAAGCACTGTTGTCCTGTGAGGGTCACAGCTACTACGATCGCATTTTTAAAGTGACATTAATCCCAATCGAAAGTTAAATAATCACTGACCTTTAGGAATTTATAAAAAGATTCTGAGTGAAAGTAATTATATTCGGGTAACTGGCATACTGGTGATCACATATAAAGCCAGCAAGGAAGACTCTGAATTATTCCCATTGCACTGTTAGTGTTTATAGCTTAAAAGAAAGCTTCGTCATCTTAGTACTGAAGTTTTTCTCTGTCAACAAATGATCAACAGGTTTCTCTCATTACTTGTTAATCTTTCGATATCAGACTGCAATATCCAACCTTATACTTAAGGGACAGCATCTAATCTTAATTGTTATTACCATTACTTGATTATGCCACTGATTAATTTTAATTCCAATGTTTCTATTATAAGTCAGGCCCCTCTGTCCCCCTAATAAACTGGAAGGGCGTTAATTAACATTCCGGTTTGCTCAGTCAAACATGTATTGAGTGTCTAGCAAGGGATGAGTAAGTAATAAAGAGGAGCTAAATGAAAACGGAGTCTACAGAGAATCGCAGAGCAAAACGCCGTGGGAGTAGAGAAACAGCGGAGTCCTAGCAGGATAACAGAAGAGCGTTAGAATCGTATCAGGCAGAGGCAAGAACACACGAGAAACGATAAAACAACTCAGTACGTCAGGGCGTGATGGCCGCCAGTGGGTACCACTGCACTGCAGGCTACATGACTAAAATATGGTAATTCAATAAAAATAGAAGTGGGGTACTAAAAACCTTCCAAACACTGTCTTTTCTTCAAAGAACACAGGAAGAAGGAAGCTAAGGTTTTCTCGAGTCACACGCCCCTGACCACACTGAGACTGGGAAGAATAAACTGAAAGGTAAGGTTGAGGCAGAGAGAGGGGAGACAGCTGCAGTTCTGTTTAGTTCAGCTGAAGAAAACAAGCAGGCCGCAAGGCAAAGGGAAGAGAGCTCTGGGGCTGACTGAAAGCTTTCAGCATGTGAAGAGTGCCAACGGGGCTCAGGCTCCTCTAAAGACTCTGCAAACCTGCAAACCTGCTGAGTCTTCTAAAACTAAATGCTTTGAACGCCAGGTTCCAAAAGCAGATAACCTTCCGTCCTGGGCGCTCCAGCATCATCTAACAGTTTTCTGAGCGTATCGGCTTCGCTCCTGTAACACTGTGTGAGGCACGTTGTGTCCTAATGCATCTGAGAAGCCCGCATTGGAAATCTCACCCCGCACCACAGAACTGATCTGCATTCTCCCTAAGAATAGCTGAGATCCAGCTCGTCTTGCAGCTGTGCAATGGCCAGCCGGGCTCCTCACACACTGCCTGCCTCAAGTCAGCAGGATGCCTGCATACCTTGATATCTGATATCAAACACTGTGAGGTCAGGCTCCGAAGCAAGCTATACATCTATGCTAAGCTGATTCCTCTTCCCTGGTAAGGGGACTTTAGAACATCTACTACTCCTAGCCAGAGAAGTCCTCCCCCACACAGTCGCTTACAATTATGGGTGGAAGGGTTTCATATGGGTGGACGATTCTTCAGTAAATAACTGGGTTGTTCAGACTTAAGGTCATACAAGCTGTGCAAAGTCTCGCGGTTTCTCGATGTCACTTTAAAAGCTGGAAAATATTGCGTCTACATCACTTCTAAGCATAAGGACAACGTAGCAATAAGGAAGGCCACTCACCACCACCTCTACCCCGTGTATTAAAGACAGGACATCCATTTCAATATTAATAAATCGAAGTTAAAAGAATAGAAAAGAGCATGTTGATGTGTGCACTTCTCCAAGACAGTTAATAAAATTATTTCTGTGTTTAATAAAACCAGCATAGATGACGTTAGCCATGACAGTACCTAATTCCCTCATAGATGCTCTCCCTGTGGCTTCAGTTATGTTACCCATGAGTGGTAGTTTTATATTAAAGAGCAAACCTCAAGTCGAGGTTCAGAAGCCAGGGTCACGGACCGAGTCCACTCTGCCACGGGCAGATCTCTTACCCTCTCTCCTGCCATTTTTCTATGAAACAAGGTCTCAGACACCACAGTGCCACTGAGTGGAGTAATGACTGTAATATACGTAAAGTGACAGCGTGGCGGGAACCCTGGGGCATGAGCCTAAGTGTCAGTACTAAGCTGTACGACCAGGGCATCACCGGGTTCTCACACATTCAGACTAGGGGAACAGGGACGCTGAAACGAGAGAAGTCAGCAGGCGGACAGTGACTGCCACATGTCCCAAGAGCAGCTGACCTGTGTGTTCCTCAAGAGTGAAGTCCACGGATGGCCCAGATCACCCAAGCTTTCCTCCTCTGCAAGGGAAACCTCAATACTCATGCTTGGCTGTCTCTTTAAAGACAGAATCCCAAAAGCTATGCTACTTAATTCTCGAAGGCTATCACTCAGATGAAATTCAAGAAGCCAACTTAAGTCTGAATTTCAAATAAACGGCAACTGAGCATTTAATATAAATATGACCAAATTAAATTTAAAATACACAAACTCAAAAGAGCTGTCCACTGTTTGCTAGAAAGTCGAGCCTGACTGGGTGTCCCGAATGTTTATTTGCCGACTTAATCAAGATATACTCAATAACTTGGCTAATCTCTATAAAATACGATACAGAGCCTATTTGGATTAAATAAATATCTTAAGAAACAGGATGGCCAATAGCAAGAACGTGGATTTTAGAGCCCGACAGCCCTCAACTTTGAGTCACCAGCCTCTGAGACTCACTGACTGACGGCCAACAGAGTACTACACCACTGAACATGGCTTAATTGGTTACTTTTCCCTTCCTTGGTGCAAGACAGAAAAGAACCCTACCTCTCCGTTCTTCCTCATGCTAGGTGGGCTGAGGAACTGATGGTTATCAAAACCAAAGAACACAGTTTGGCCTCCACTAGCCAAACAGAGTTCAGCTTCCTCCCCAACCCGACACCACCATCTCCCTACGGCTGTGCACCTGACCGCCTCCCTCCTCCGCTTTGATCTGCAGAGACCACGGCTGGCCGAACACACTCAAACTCCAACAGGGTAACAGCGGACCAGAACTGTTTGAAAACTCACACTGCGAAGTCATGTGCTCATTCTGTGAACCTAGACAGCACATGCATACACAAATCTATTTCTAATTATTATTACTATTACTAAATACGAAAATAATGTATTTCTTAGTTTTAAGAATGGGTAAAATTCCATCACTCGTTAAGTCAAATTCATTTCCTAAAGAGCTATAAATGCGCTTTATATGAAAGAAAATTATTATCCAGCTTTACCTGAGGCACTAGCTCTCCCTACTGTTTAGAGCCACCACGAGGGGGTTGCTCTCATGTTGGTTTTATAAACTGCTTCGTTGACAATATGCTGTTCAACCTCCCGTTTCGGCACTCCTTATCTTTCCTCTACACACTGTGATTTTTTGAAGGAAAATCAACTAAATATTTTGGCAGGTTAACTAGTGGGAAGTGAAGAATTAAGATCGTAGATACAGAGGTGCTGTAATTGTGTTCTAATCAGCTTATTAAATATAACACGAACATGTATCCCTCCACTCGTATTTAATTTCATGGTCTGTGATTCAAAACTTTTCAAATCCATAACAGCACAAAGTTATCGGCATTTACCTAACAAGTTCTTTTCTACCTTTGTTTCAGTTCATGTAAACAATTTCGATATTGTATGACACACATCCTTGTGGCCTAGAAGAAGGTTCAATTAGGAAATTTACTAAAATTCTATGTTTTGTTTTGTTTTATTAATTTACCTTACCTACTAATACTGACTCAGCCTAAAAGAAGAACAATCTGCACATACATGTGTGTATTAAGTATATATATATATATATATATATATATATATATACCATAAATTCTTTGTTAGGGGACAAATACAGGACTGTTTTTAAAAAATCTTATTCCAAATATTTCCATTCCCGACAGACATAAATCCACTGATAAACTACTGAGGCAGAGCTTGTTTTAAATTGTTGCTGCAGAAAATGCAAACAGCTCTGTATAAATCTCATTTAGAAAGTAAATTACCTAATTGCACATTCATTTGGGAGTATTCTACAAAGATTTCCCATTACAGTCATATTTTGACTTAGAATACACATGCGCATATTTTTCTGTTTTCTCCCTATTAAGACGGTGATTTTCTTTTTTTTTTCATGACTGAACGTTTCCATTTTTTCACAGGATAATTTAGGTTATCAATATTCTACTTTCGTTAAGAAATAGTGAAAATTACTCAAAAAGTCAGCGGGTTCTTTTCTGTGCCACTTTACTTCATAGCAAAAATTGCCTTAGGTTATCGGGTCGGTTTCTGACCACTATTTTTAACTTAAGTGGAGAAAACTCTAAGGGTAAGGGTCATTAACATCTCCTACTAAGACAAAAGATTCCACTCTGGTTGCTAGGATACCAATAGACAGATTCATTTATTGCAGTCAGACACAGTTATTAAGGATGTCCTCTAACAAAACAACACACTACAGCAGGAACCATAAAGCAAACAAACAAACAGGGATCTAAGAAATTCCTGTCCAAAGACCTTAACACTGCTGCTGCTGTAAAAAGGGCAAAGCACATTTTAATAGAACGCTTATCACAGGAGTAGGGATCGGGAGACACCAGGAAAGATGGGAGTTAATGGGAAACACGAGGCAGGCGACAAGCCCAGGGTTTGACACTAACCTAGAGAGTCAGTTATTACTGCGGGGACTTGTGAGCGGGAGGGAATGATGGGTGCTGGGTGTCAGCTATGAGTCTAGCTGTTCCGCAAAGGGCAGTCTGTGAGACGAAGCCCCAGCCCCTTAATGATCTTCACCTCGGTGAGTGGGCTCAGTGAAAACACTGCATATCTCTACATGCACACACGCAAGGGTGGGTGAGGGTGTGACCCTAGAGTAAAGGACCGCACAGACAGGTCAGAGAAGACCTGACGCACTGACAAGTTTTCACGTGGCAAGTTTAAGGCTAATCGGAAACAACAAGCCACTACCCAAAGACTGTACATGGACTGACCTGGGGCTCCAACCGCATAGGTAGCAATGAATAGCCTAGTAAGAGCACCAGTGGAAGGGGAAGCCCTTGGTCCTGCCAAGACTGACCCCCCAGTGAACGGGATTGTTGGGGGGAGGGCGGTAATGGGGGGAGGATGGGGAGGGGAACACCCATAAAGAAGGGGAGAGGGAGGGGCTAGGGGGATGTTGGCCTGGAAACCAACAAAGGAAATAACAATTGAAATGTAAATAAGAAATACCCAATTTAATAAAGATGGAGGAAAAATAAATAAATAAAATGTAAATTTGAAAAAAAAGAGGGACACCTGTTCTTTGCCACTCAGGTTTGCTCTCTAGAGAGAAGTCCGGGTTACCTTGATCTGAGGGGTTTCTGTACCCTCCCTGCCTGTGTCCCCTTGACGAGATGGTGACACTTTTGCAGTGAATAGTTCCTTCAGTCTTTCCTAAGCACTTATGTTTGCAACCCAGTCAGCACCCTGCCTGGCAAACCCTGCTTTTTGCTATTACAGTTGAGTGCAAGAATAAGAGGAAAAGGATCCCAGGGAAGGGGAATGCACAGGGAAAGACTTCAGAGAAACCAAGAGGCTCGGTGCATCGTGTTCAGACCGGAAGAGGGAAGTTGCATTTAGATGACAGGAAGTTGTCATAGAAAAGAGCACATAGAGTAGCACACGAGGAAGGAGTGTGAGTAGCGGAGCCGTGCACACAGGTCTGAGTGAAACAGAAATCCTGGCAAGTAACTGTGCCTGGAGAGAACTGGGTGCTCGAGAAAGGTAAGAACACAAACTTAGTGTCAGCCTTCAGAAAAAAAACCAAGTGTTTAGGAACGCATCCTCAAGAGATGCTGCACTAAATCCACTGGGCGTACTAAACGCACGCTGTGCTGTGTGTTCACGCCTATGAGCAGGCACGTCAAATCGCGTGCCCCACTGAAATTACAGCAATCACCCCTTGCCTTGGGGTGGGAGGAAAGGACCGACCTCGACAAGTAAAAGCCTTCCTGTGAAATAACAGTAATTGCAAAGAGAGCAGCCATTTCCCTGTCATGTCTGGTTCCTTTACATTCCATCCTGGAAGATACCATCGTCCTAATCCTACTGGATTAAAAACCTCCTCCACCGCGGGATTAAGTAACTTGCCTAAACTCGCCTCACTCTCCTGTCTGACAGGCAGAGGGATGCCAAGGCTCTCACTACCCCTCTGTGTTAAAGACTCAAGTTTCCCACTGAGTGCCCTGTCTTTCTGAAGTGGCATTTACAGGTGTGGTTTAATGATTCTTTCGTGTACCTTTTTTTAAAATTTTTTACAATATTTTACTTCACAGGTATGACTGCTTTGCCCACATGTCCGAGTGCATACCTTGCTCCTGGCTGAGGTCAGGAGAGGTTGCGGTTATCTCCTAGGACTGGAATTATGGGTGACTGTGAACCACCCTGTGGGTTTTGGGAATTGAACTTGGGTCCTCTAAGAGTGGTACATGCCCTAACTTATAACTATCTCTCCAGCTTCCCATGAAAGACTTCACCAGAAATTATCAATCAGTTCCCCAAAACGCATGGTCAGCATTGTTTCCTGCCCTATACATCCTAGCCTGTGACGGCACCAACAGGTAAACTGAGGACACAACATATATCAGGGTGAAGTCAGAGAGACGAGAGCTCTCCCAGACTTGCACCACAGTGTGGGTGCTGGATGAGCTAGCCGGAGCTAGCCGGAGCTAGTCGGAGCTAGCCGGAGCTGGCCGGAGCTGGCCGGAGCTAGAAGGAAGTGAGGCTTTTACCTGGGTCATTATGGGAGTGAGGCACCACAAACACTTGCAGGGGCTCACGGTCCCACTCATCAGCTTCGTACTTAATGTCAAACCCTTGCTTCCAAACTCCACCATCTGGATTATCAAAAGGAATCAGATCGTAAACATCCAACATCTAAAAACACGAAAAAAAAAAAGTTAAGCTTTAACCACTGTTAATGTATACTAAATGCTGGACAATACTTCCTCGAAGATATTCTTTGTTGTTTTTTTTTTTTTTTTTTTTTTTTTTTTTTTTTGTCATTATATAATGAAATTTTTAAAAGAAAACTGCAAAAAATCAATTCAAACTTTTCAGGCTGAAGGCATCTGGTCATCATTCAAAGGCTTGGAAGGCTGTTTGTGCCACATAACTACCGGATAAATGAGTCCTCCCCGTCTGCTTTGGGTAAATTTGATTTTGTTCATTTGTCAGAATTCCTTCGTCTCTTTGCTTTAAGAGCCAGTGTGATTTAATATGAAAACAGAGACAGTTAGGCATCCAAAATGGCGGTGCTCAGGAGACGACAGGCAGAGATGAGGGTGGTGAATCATATCACTAACGAATTAAGAGGACAAGGAGACCAAACAAATCATGGCAAAGGACAACACTGGAGCCAGAGCCCAGACACTCGCAGAATAAAGCGGACACAGAAGCAAACCTGCAAACAAACCGAAGGCCAGAGACGACCAGCAGCTGGCTGTCGGTTACCTGCACATCCCGGTGCTGGCTCCCGCTCTGTGAGGCAAACAAGCAGTCTTTGGGGTCAGCCTGTAGGGCCAACTGTGCAGAGTGGAGGTGCGCAGAGCCTTGGCTGGCGTTGCCTGCTGGACCTCGTGGGCCATCCTCCACAGATTCACTCAGGTTGATGACCGAGTCTCTGATATTCGAGATGATCTCGTTGTTCTCCGCCAGCAAACGCTCCAAATGGTCGATCTTTTCTTGCAATATTGAAAGCTGGCCCTGGAAGGAAAAGAAGAGGCGCCTATGAGAACCGTATCTGCGGCTCTGCCAAGGCACACAGAGGACGGGCGCTCACCCTCGTCTGCCCACTTCCGTGTGTACAAACACACGACATAGGTGTGGGCAGCTAGGACTGAAGTGCCACCTTACAGCGTAAGACCTCCCTGTAACCACCGACTTTATCTAATCTTAGTTTTAAGGTGTAAGAGAACGACCAAAGGTATTTACGGGTTGTTCCCCAGTCCCCACAGATCCAGGCCTCTGGAATCACTAGTGCAGACACGTGGTATATTCAAGAGCGAAATTTTAAATTTAAGCAAAATAGACTGGGATTAATTTGCGGGGTCAAAAGCCATAGAAACCGAACGAGGATATCCCACCTGAGTGTGTTCACACACACGGCACAATCGAAAGGGAAGTCAGCCTATCAGCCCCTAACTGCCACACACATAACCACAGCCTAAGGAGCCGCTCTGTGTGCTTTTACTATGCAGTGTGACATCCGGGTGCTTTCGTTTTCAATTGATCCCCACGTTACCGGTTCCTGCCGATAACGGCAGGCAGAACCATCTCTCATTTGCTCAGCTGGATGCTCAGTTCCGAGTATAGGAAAGATATTCATGCATTTGTCATGTTTCCGAATAAGAGCTCTGACCTGACGCCTAGGGTTGGGCAGATTGCCATACACTGGGAAGACAAAAATACCTAAGATATATATTGTCACGCATGTGTGTGTGTGTGTGTGTGTGTGTGTGTGTGTGTGCATATATATCTTTGAATATACAAGATAACATAAGCAACACACACATACACACGTATACATATACACACACATACTTAAAATAATAAATCTTTTAAAGTATAACAAGGAACCAGAGCAATGGCTTTGTGGGTAAAAGCACTGTCTGCTCTTCTGGAAAACCTGGGTTTGATTCCCAGCACCCACATGGTGTCTCACAACCATCTATACTCCAGTGCCGGGGGTCTGGTTCACTGTTAAAGTGAGTGGAGATTTTAATTATACTCGTAAAGTTGGGTGGGTTTCACAAGGGAAGTGGACAAAGTGCAAAGAGGACACAGTACAGCCAGGAAGGCCTGGGTCTCAACGCAAGACTGACTCCCGATCACACAAAGAAGCTCGAGAGATCATGTGGGCTCCCGATCACCAGAGCCCTTTAGGGATGAGCAGCCGGGAGCCTGCAGCCTGCAGCCCGGAACTACAGGTGTGGCCCAACATTTTTATTTAAACTCACTCAAACGTGAGGAGATTTCCTGGGTGGCTGTTTTCATAGAGTGTGCAATTCTCGAGTGTAAACGTGTAGACTGCGATGCCACGGCCCTGCCAGTACAATGCAAAAAGGCTGCCCCTGCCGCCATACCCGTGAAGGCCGTATCCATGCTGGTTACGACAGCCGGCAGTTCTCTGCTATGCAAAGACCGAAACTCTCTTCTGTTATAGCTCCCTGTCCAACCCAAAAGAATAAAACTGCTGAAGAGTCAAACCCAAGGCCTCTCTGTCTAGACTTCCATGATTGCACGGAGCAATGGGGAGATTTCCTCACACGTTACCACAGCAGAACAGCCTGCAGCTTCTCACAATTGTTCTGATTCATCCTGCTGAGGAGAGTTCCAGAATCGAAACCAAAACTCCCTCCAAGGGGGTCATCTTACCACGGAGGCCACAGTCAAGCAAGTCTCCATTCTGTGCAGAATTAGACCTTCAGATCTGCCCCACACATCTCCCTAAAACGAAGGTTTAGTGTGCCCTCAGAGCTTCTAAAGACACTATGCGAGGGTGCCAGACTGTAATACATCTTTCTAGAGCTATCTGTGCTTGGAGGGGGTTCCCTCTGGGCCCACATCCATCACCAAGCTGCCTACCGTAGGCAACACTCAGTGAGGAGGAAAAGGACCACTCTAGGAAAAGCTGCCTTGCTCCCACAACCTCCGTGTCAGAGAAATACTCAGTATAAACATTATACCATCATGAAGAGGGAGCCAACAGACATTAACAGCAACTTTCACTCTCACGGTGGCTCTAAAGATACAATTAATGACCAGTGCCCAGGATTCTATATTAACTTAAGTACAGGTAGAAGAGTGTGGCCTGGGGCTCTGTCAGCATTAATGCTCTAATGAAAACCATTTTTAAATTATATTACGCACTGGAATAAGGTCTCCCCCCAAACATCCCAACACCTTACCGCAGACCTCATAGGCAAACTCCAGCCACGTGGCTGGGAGGAGTGGTGGGACCTGAAGGGATGTGCACCATGGTGTGCACTAAAGGAACAGAAATGGTAGCTAATGTTTCAATTACGCTGACAGGTCAAAGAATGCCGAGAGTAATATTGAAAGAGACAATTTTCTATAGGGCAAGAAAAACCACTGGTGAGAAAATCACGTTACCCTTTGATTTGCTAATCAGTTCTATAGGGAGGCATCTTCGGCTGCGGAGGGGAGGAAGAAGGTCGTATTTGATTTTCTCTGCTAGTGGTGAAAGAGAAAAGCTGAGGGAAAGGCTCTCACATATCAGAGACATTGGGCAGAGCTAATTTAGTCTACAACAAGGTAGACCAGGATCAGTGCCCACTCCACTCTAGGAAGGAGATCAATCACTGCCCACAGCCGACTCGGAACACATTACATAATGATCTGCCCCGGGGAGGACACGGGCTGCCGGCGACTAGAGTTACTGTGGCCACTCAGGCACGGCTGATTGTGCATCCTCTTCCTTCAGGCCTCGCCTGCAAGATGGCTGTCTTTCCCTCTGCCGCTCAGAGGCCTCACATGCAGAGGCCAGGGCCCTTCAAACGTCCAAGCCCATCTCTATCATTGGCTCTGAGGTCTCGCTCCTGCCGAAGTCCTCCTGATGCTGCAGTGTCAAGCACGCCTTCCCTGTGGTACGGCTGTTCTTCCACACCGACCTCCGTGAAGCAGCCAGTCCTGAATGCCTATGGCATCATGCTGCCTGACTTGTTTTACGTTAATTTATTATTATGTGTGTGGGGTTTTTGACTGTGTACGCCTCTGCCCCACATGTGTGTAACTCCTGGGAGGATTATCAGGTGAGGGCATCCGGTTCCCTGGAACTGGAACGGCTGAGTGGCCATGTGGATGCTCAGGTGGGGAAGGAACCGAGGAGGAGCGGTCTCTCCAGTCCCACTATCTGCATTGTTAACAGTCAGCCACACCCCTATGCCTCCCTTAACTACGAGAAGGCGGACCAGGATGTCTTGTAACTGGACTACCAAGGGATCCTGAAAAGGGGCAAAGTACAACCATCTTCTTAGCTTGATTATCTTCTGTTGATCAGTGCTGGGCCCCTCCCTTCTTCTGTCAAAGGGGAAAATCCTAGCATGTCGTCCTGAGTAGCATCCCAGGGCTACTTCTGTGTCTAGGAGGCATTTTTAAGGAACTTTGGGCCAGTGGGCTGGGTGGGGAAGATCCGCTGTCACGTGGAGCTTATCACCAAGGGTACGACGAGATAAAAATGTACAGGGCGAACTCTCGCTTTGTCATCTGGGTAACAACAGGTCCTTCAAGCGTTTTACCTCCAGGACTCTATGCAAAGATTCCAAGCTCGGCCTGAGTGTAACACCAGGAGCTTCCTAGGGGCTGGGTCTGAGCGCTCGGAGGGAGCCAGACAGTGTGTCCGTGGCTCTGTCATCTGCTGACAGCCCACTTCTTGGTCACATGGGGATCTCCAAAGCTGTACTCTGCGCTCCTCTTGTCTTTACAGCCCCGGCTCACGCACAGGCCCATTGCGGTCCGTTTTTGTCCATCTCACTAAAAGCTGCCCACATGAATTCCCCCCCCCCATGCACATACGTCCGGCCTGCTGCAAAGCATGCTGGGACCTCATCATCTCCAGGAACACACCACAGAGCATCCTCACCCTGGAACCTGCAGGGACTGATTTGATTTGCGGTACCATGTGCCCTTGGCTTTCTTCCTGTGGCCTACTTTCGCTGGCTCCTTCTCTCTCTGACCTCTGAATGTCAGCCTGCAGGTTAGCCCGTTACGTCTCTACACTGCATGATCTCATCCACTCAGAGACTTAAATGCCACGCTGTTCTCCTGTCTCTGGTAATTACATACTCTGTGAAAACCTCCGAAAAGCGGGTCCAGATATTCAAGCACCTGCCGATTGCTCTATTTGACGTAGACCCTACCTGCTGAGGGAGGACGCCCTCCCCAAATCTGCGGCGTCCTCACCTCCAGAAAGCAGCTCTGGTTTCCCCAGTCAGCTCCTTCAAAAAGTTTGTGTCCTGATTCTTCTTCTGTCCTCGTGATGCCTCCACACGCAGTTCCTTCCTATCTCCAACATACTTGTTGAATCAATAAACCTCTCTCCCCGCACCCTCCGAACAGCCTGACTACAAGGCACCAGTAATTTTCCGAATCAACTGCCTCCCCGCATGCATGTTTAGTCATCCTCGCCTCACTCCAATAGAGAGCCTGCTGTAATAACGACCACTAGCTTCTTACTGCATTTGGAGCATTCTTCATCACAGTCGAAGCACAGAGCGACCCCTCTGTTAACGCAGGGATGCACGCAGCGCTCTTCCCCAGCTCAGCTCTGCCCTAATTGCAGCCCAGCTCCAAGCCAGCTCCTTCTTGCCGATCCTCTGTACCATTTTCCCCCTTGTACAGTGCTTCAAGTCTCTCCCTAAAAGACACCTTCAATGCCTCCTCAGCTATTCCATCTGAAACAGCCTTCTTTTCTCAATGTCACTTCCATTTTCTCCACAGCATTACCACAATTACCCAGTGCACTACTCGTGCATGGCCATCCCTCTTTCCCCACTAAGTGGGCAGCTGTTTTGCTCCCCGTGCCTGACGTCTGGCGCAATGCCTGACTCTCAGGAGCATCTCAATTACACATTACGAGAGAAAGCCAAGGGATGCTCGAACGGCTGCTGCCCGCCACGTTCTAGGGCATGAAAATATTTGGCATATGATCCACAACCCACCCACCCTCCCATTCCCCAAACTATAGAACACTCATGAACCTTTTATGGAAAAAAATTAATCTTCGTTGTATCAAAACATAAATTATAAAGTGAGAGAGTAGAAATGGACTGGGAAGATAGCTCAACAGTTAAGAATACATGCTGCTCTTCCAGAGGTCCAGGGGTTCAATTCCCAGCACTGTCATCAGACAACTCAAAACTGTCTATAATTCCAGCTCCAGGGGGAATTCAATATCTCTGGCCTCTATGGTAGCTGCATTCACGTGCACACACAGACAGACACATACCAACAGACAGACACACAGACACAGAGAGACACACAGACACAGACAGAAAGACACACACACATACACAGACACACAGACAGGCACACACAGAGACATACACACACAAACAAACATACAGACATATACAGAGAGATACACAAACACACACACAACACAGACAGACACACACAGCAGACACACACACACACACACAGACAACACACAGACAGACACAGACAGATACAGACACACAGACAGAAAAACACACACAACACAGATAGACATACACAGCAAACACAGACACACACAGACACACACACACACACACACACACACACACACACTTAAACATAATAAACTATCTGTAAAGGAATGGAAAGCCCCATTACTACTAGAGTGGTCTCTATGGTCCAGTGGAAAGTGAGTGTGACCTAGGGTGGGCCACAGGTTGACAATCATGACCTCTGAGCAGGACAGTGTATGTGACTCCCTTCTAAGGGCAAAGAATCTGCGTCTGTCCAGGTCAGCCACAAGCCTCCGAGAAGCTGGTTTTCACATGCTATGGAGAATGCAAAAGAAGGCTAAGGGGAAACTCGAAACAATCCTTTGTCCCATCCGCTAATTAGAACAATTTTAGAAAAAAAATGATTGTCCGGCGTGTATAACCACAGAGGGAGAGAAAGCTTTGCCTTAATGTGTGTGCTTGCGCTGAACCTCTCGATCAATCCCACCCTTACGTTTTACACCTTTCTTTTCCACTCTAATGACGTGGGAATCCGAGAATCACTCCACTCCATCAAGACCTTCTGATGGGGCTGAAGAGGCAGCCCAGCACTAAAGAGCTCCCAGTGCTGCTCCAGGGGACCAGAGTTCCATTCCTGACACCCACATCCTGAAACTCCGGAGGATCAGATGCCCAGTTCGTGCCTCCTCCATGAGTCTGGGACTGAATGTGTCCATAATGTAACATCAAATAATGGTTAATCATTGTCTAAACACGGCCTTATCAGGTAAAGTCCCTTTAGCAAAAACAGTGAGGCAAGCTGGCCATGGTCCAGATCACGTGTTGCAATGTTAGCACTTGCTATCTGTGTGACCTTGAGGACGGAACATCGTGAGGGAGCAGATGCTAACTCCCATTGCTTGAAACAATTCTGTGAGGACTTGAAACACAGGAGCCACCAACCACTTGAGGAGGCGTTGACGATAACCACTCTGTGGTTTTAAAACATCACTTGAAGGATACACTAGACGCCTGCAAAAGCAGTATTCGTCCTGACTAGAGAAGGCCAGGGTGAAGTGACATGTAAACTCCGACATCAGCAGGCAGTGGCAGTGAAACGCAGACCCATTACATAACTTCCCTGTGCCTTACTTTGCCCATCTATAAAATAGGGGCAGTGAATAATACCTGAACCGAGAGAGCTGAAGATCACTTAATACATACAGATAAATTCAAATCGTGCTTACTCAAAGATGCCTATGCCCCAATTCCAGGAGCTAAAATATGGCACGTAGATGGCGAGCTTTGCTGAGGAAACTCGGGATCTTGAGATGGTGAGGTTACCCTAGAATGTCCAGAGAGGGCTCTTAAAGGCACAAGGATCTCAAAGATTAAAGAGAGCAGACCAAGGGCAAAGCCGGACAAGGGAGCCTGAGGACAGAAGAGGGTGAAATGATGCACCCATCCTGACCCCAGGATGCTGCGTGGCTCTGAGACCTCTGAACTCCCTCCCAGCTCTGACTGCTTCGCAACTCTAAGCTCCAAAACAAGCAGATCCCATTCTTTCTTTGTGCCCGTTACAGTTACAATAGCACACTACTGCACCAGGGAAAGGGCTGGCTCTACCTGAGTAAAGCTGAGAGAGCACTCTAACTGGTGGCCTGTTAGAGACCATCCAGGAGAACTGGAGAGACTCAAGCTCCTTGCAACAAAGGAGGATGAGCAGCCCCCCACATTGCAGCAGCCCGTCCGCAGGGCACAGTTGGGTCAGACATCTACACACCTTTCTGCATACAGGAAATGAGTAACCAGTGAATGCTCAGGAGCCTGGAGAGATAGATCAGCAATGAAGAGAGAGCTCACTGCTCTTACAGAGGACCTGGAGTCAGTTCCCAGCACCCAGTGACTATGAACTGCCTATAATTCCAGTTCCCCGGGATCAATTGTCCTCCTGTAGCCTCTGCATACATCAGATGCACAAAATCTTACTGGGGCACACATAACATACACATAAAATAATTTAAAATGTCTTTAATGTGTTTCTAAGAAAAGAAACATCAGAGTATCATATCCATCTTAAACACTGTTTCAAAGTTGGAGAATTTAAAATGTATCCGATCTGTTTCTGAAGGTCCCGAAGGACAGGTACAATTCAGGAGCGACCCTAGCTTGTCCAGCTTGGTCCAGGTCGGTACAAGTAGAGGGGCAGGAAAGAAAGTGACAGGAAGGAGGTCAAACTATGAGAACAATAAAGGTAGAAGGATGCTCCCTTGGTGTTTTACTGGGGCAACTGGAAGCAACGGCGTCACTCAAGAGAAACGGGATGTGAAGGAGAAGAGAATGGACGGGAAACTGATGTTCCTGGGATCTAACAGATATGATGGCTATCAGTGTGGATGCTAGTCTGGAATTGAGGAGAAATCAAGGCTGAACATATACATGTCCAGTATGGACAGGAATTTCGAGCATTGGAAATAAGTGTGGTTTGCCTGGAGAGCACGCACAGGTCCACCTTTTTATATGGGAAATGGCTTACCAGGCAGTTCTCACACATCCTCAGTTAAGGGCCTCTGCATTCAAGCTAAATACATGCTGCAACTTGGTTCAAGAGGGTGCCTTCCCAACCCACCGGTGTCATGGTTACTGAGCAGTACCCAGTCAGTAGTCAGCACTGTTCCACTTATCCGGGAAAATAGTGCTAGTCAGTCAGACGGCAGGCAACTTCACAGGAAGACGTCTGGGTTTCATTACGAGACAAGTTGCGCTTCAAATGTCCACTTCACCCCCAGAGGCCAGGAAGAGAAAGAGTCACCTGGCCTGCGGTCACAGTCAGCAAGTCACAGGCCACTGCTACGAGGGACTGCCTAATGCTTCTTTCCTGGATCTGGTGGGTAACACCCCGGGATCTCTACTCTGAGGCGACTGTCTTTGTGTGGCTGTTCACACCTGAGAAGTAAGTGGCATCACCGTGTGACCATGAAGAGTACTGAATTGTACGGTGTCCTCCCAAAACTCAGGAGCAACACATGCACTGTCCCCATTCATAAGTCCCCCTTCCTAGGTAAGGCAGTAACTGAGGCCCCTCATATACACAGAGAGAACAAGAGTGCCAAGAGGCTGAGGAGGAGGGCCGAGGTTCCCGCCATGCTCTAGCTGGGTGACTGCCCCTGGGCGCCCCCTGGCAGCTGCTGGTGTCACCAGGCAGGATCCTGTCCCTAACCAGGGAGAACGGCATGTCCCTTCCCACTGCTTCACTCCGAAACGGGGGCTGGGCCTCCAACGCTGGCACCTTCTGCAGCCACACTCAGAACACCGCTCCCACCTCCACGCTATCTGAAAGGGCCCAGATGTATGTTCAGATGAAAACCATATGGCCTCACGTGCACACACCCGGAGAGCTGCGTGGAGCGGCCCCCTCCTCACTGAAGTGACAATTTAGGCACCTGGTTATCATAGGAAGCGACATTTTGCAGAACAGACTATGTTCCAAAAACAATTACTAGAGGAGGAGTGTGTAAACAGGGCAGATATCTGTATTATAAAACATTTTAATAAAATGCAGTTTTACTACTTACAAGTCCACTTAACAACTATACGTAGTCAGCATTGTGCAAATTATCTATCACCTAGTAGGTCTTTAATTCAGCACTTTCAAAAGTTCAATAGATAAATCTCCCCATCCTCCCTGCCCACCCCCAAAAATGATTAAGAATCACACGACTGGTGTTTCTCACATGAGTTACTTTTAACGTACTTGCATTCTTTTAAATATGTTATTCTTATTGTAGTTACTTATTGGGAGTGGGGGGGCATGCACCTACCACAGTACTCGTGTAGAAATCAGAAGACAACCTTCAGAAGTTGGTTCTCAGCCTCCATCGTGTAGGACCCTGGGATCAAACTCAGTCTTTCAGGCTTGGGAGCAAGCATCTTTCCCTGCTAAGCCAGCCCTGATATATTCCTATGCTTGCCCTTAGCCTTCTGAGGCCATCTATTAAGATGATCCAAGAACTTACAAGCAAGCTCACAAAGGACACTTGAGGTAGCAACAGATCACAAAGAAGCCTGCTCTGCTGGTAGCTATCGCCCATCAAGGATGGCTGGTCTATTCTGGTTCCTGACTCCTGTCTGTGCCATCTGCTTATCTCTCTAGACACAAGGTAACTGTGAATATATATTTATACCCAACTCACTTTGCAAAGATGAAGGCCTATACTGTATCTTAGAATCTGCTGGCAAACGGTCTGTCAACATAGCGACTTTGAGAAAACAAAGTTTCGATGTAAAAAGAGAGCAAATGTCTGCAATGGGGAAAGCCAATCAGACTGAACAGTCTTCGCCTTAATAAAACAAATGGGACTGACATGCCCGACATCATTCCTCACTCAGGAATGGGTGGGGAGAGTCTTTAAAAATGGCATTGGATTAAGTAGATTATCAGTCTCCCCAGCGATGTTATTTACAGGACTCGTTCCCCAGATAGGCTCCTTCTAGTTGTTACTAAAAGAAACCATGTATTTAGGCAAGATTCATCTCTGTTCACAGAAACTCCGAATTGCCTAAACATGGAAGATCCTAAAGTGTTACAGCGTTTCTCCTAAGTACTTCTGTATAAACAATGAGCTGACCAACGGCCACAGGCAAAGTAAGGCAGTGAGCAACACCAAGGTACAGCAGAGCTGTGAACACCACGGTGAGCTGGAGAGTCGCTCCGTGGCTGAGAACACATACTGCTCACGCAGAGGGCCCAGGGCAGCCCCAGCACGCATGTCAGGAGCTCGCAACCACGTGGAATTCCAGCTCCAGGGCGTCTAATGCTCTCTTCTTCACTCTGTAGGTATCTGAACTCAAACATGTACACGCGCGCACACACACACATGCACGCACACACATATATATTTCATTAAAAATAAGATGACTCGTTTTTTGAAAAGAATAACAAGTGTTTAAGAACACATCAGCTGTAAAC
This sequence comes from Rattus rattus, assembly GCF_011064425.1. Taxonomy (NCBI): domain Eukaryota; kingdom Metazoa; phylum Chordata; class Mammalia; order Rodentia; family Muridae; genus Rattus; species Rattus rattus. The sequence continues at coordinate 174,669,680 of NC_046157.1, read as the reverse complement.
GGCACATGAAGGATGAACTTGTTGGCTCTCACATCTTATGTTTTCAATATTGCTGGTTAGATCTTCTTACCCTAAGAGTTCCAAGAAATATTTTGCATCCCAAGTCCCAAGCTCTGGCCCCTCCAAGTTTTCAGAGATGGTCTTGGGCCAAAGACAATTTTCAGTTCTTCCCACGTGTGGGCCAGCCAGAGAAGAAGGACTCTTGGTCAGGAACAGGCCACTCGGAGGGTGTTTTCAGCAAGATGACTGAACCTCTAATCCAGCCTTGAGCTGGGAGCCATCTAGCTGGAGTAACTGCCTTTTGACTCTTCATCTCCCTCAACCATACACACGAAATAATCCAGGTTCCATCTTACAAACTAGAAAAGGTCCCTTCGGGTGCGGTAAAAATGAGAAGGGTCCTTTGGGTCCATGTCTTATGGAAATGCCTGTCTGACATTGCTTCCTCTGGGTAATGTGTTTTCGTTGGTACGTTCCTCCATGCGCTGGTTTCCGACACACTGAGCGCAGCTGCTTTTGTTATTAACATCTGCTGCAGGACAGTCGTCATGTAAAAAGTTCAGATTTTGGCTAGAAGCAATGTACTTGGCCCAGGGCTCTCCTCTCCAGGCACAGCCTCGGAGTGAGCTCATCCCTCCTCCGCTCCGATGAGCTCCCAGCTGACTGCACCTCCCTTTGTCTCTTAGCTCTTAGCTTGGCTATTTCCACCAACGTCCACTCCGTCATAAATAAAACTCGACTTGGCTTCATGGGCTAGCTTGTGTTTCAGGCTATTTGTCTGCAAACAGTATAACCCCCCCCCCCACCCCCAGTATCCCAAAGGGGAAAAGTCGAGGGGAAACATGGGACTCGAACCACCCATGCACCATCCACCAGAAAGTCCTGGCGGCATTCTCCTCACAAAACGTCTGCACACTTTTTCTCCTTTTTGACTGCAGCCAATTCAATCCTGGAACAAAGATTTACTGCCTTATGTCTGTTCATTACCTCACACAGATTCTCAGCTGCCTCCCTGTTTCTGGGTCTTCCTACACACTGCTACCAGAATAATCGAGATTGAATATTCTCCTCGCTCCCTTCCAGGGCTAAAATTTTCTACGAGATGAATTCTCTAATGCTGCCTCTCGCATGCAGCTTCCTGGTACACGGAGTGACTCTGAGAAAATTGCCACCGCCTGACTCCCAACTGTAGCCTGACTCCAGGCGACTCGAAATTTCATCCCAAACTGCTCTTTTTTTAATTCGTGGGGGGTTTTTTTTGTTTGTTTGTTGTTGTTTTTGTTTTTGTTTTTGTTGGCTTTTTGGTTTTGAGACTGGGTCTCTCTATGCAGCCCTCACTGTCATGGTTTAGACCAGGCTGCCCTTGAACTCCAGGAGATCTGCCTGCCTCTGCCTCTGCCTCTGCCTCTGCCTCTGCCTCTGCCTCTGCCTCTGCCTCTGCCTCTGCCTCTGCCTCTGCCTCTGCCATGCTGGGATTAAAGGCGTGTGCCACCACACCTGACTCCAAACTACCTCTTAAAACACCAAAGGACTTCTCTAGATCCAGTCGGTCTCCTCACCTCTTCTCAGATGCCCAAGTTCAGGGCCGCATGGCTGGAGAAGTACTGGACTTGAGTCAAGGATTCTACTGCTGCCAGGACTAATTCCACACACTCAACTTCACCCCTTCTTTCCGACTCCATCGAACTTGGCCATCGTCAGAAGGCAGCTGAGCTTCTGAGGTCCCCTTAAGTCTAGGTCTTGAGAAATAAGAACATAGACAGCTGCATGCAAGTCCCATCTACGGTCTAGGGACGCACATGGAACCCAGGATAGGCAGAGCATGATCGAAGGCCAACATCTGTGGACATCTACATCACGTCGCAAGGTCAAAAGGTTGGATACCTAGAGTACACTTTTTTCTTCACTCCTGTGTCCCCAGGGTCTCCAACAGTCTGTAGGGCACATAATCTGTACCCTGTATGTTTCCTTACGCTGCCGAGGTCTTGCATTCATTGAACACCTACCACGTGCCCAATATCACTCTAATCTCATTAACTCCTAATGCAAAAGTGAAGGCATTCGGCTATCTGTCTCACATACAATAATTATATTCCTCAAAACAACTTAAGAAGCACTCTCTTTTCATTTTTATTTACTTATGGGGGGCTTATGGGGAGGCAGGTATGAAGCACTTTCTAAGAGAGAAGCACAACTAGGATGTCCACTGAGATCTCTGTAAGTTCTACTGTCCTTCTGAGTTTGAAAACCTAGGCTTGTGAGGGTGCATCAGAAAAGCCACTGAGCATGTCCAGGTATGTGTTGGCAATGACTAGGCACACTTCCAAGGTCTAATTTATATCTTCTACTGCTCATAGCTAAAAAAAAAAAAAAAAAAGACTAAATGAACTAACCTAGGGACCCAACCTCCCCTCAAATTCTACAGCTACTTTTTCCGCATGACTTATCTAAGATGCAGATGATTGTTTAAAAAACATGTTTTACTGTGAAACATGTTTTACAGCAAACTGTAAACGCCCCACCCCCAAGCCACTGACTCCAAGGAGGGACTAGCCTTAGGCTTCCATCCTTGAGTGTTTCAGTCACAGGTCCCTCTCCTCCAGAGAAAAGGCCTCCATAAGGCCCCACCCATGAATTCCACATTAGTGGCACAAAAGAACTCCACTCCGAGTTTTACCCCATCTATGATGGCATGTCAACTGGTGTTGCCATTAGTTCAAGTCTTCAACGAGCCATATTGTTGAGATTTTACGTGTGTCACTTCCTGTCATATGTGAAAGATACATTCTCTCAGTACACATCCTGCACTGCCCCCCGAGCCTCAGGTACGGGGCATTTGTAAGTACAGCAGCCCTCTGCTCAGCTGTTCTCTGAATGTGGGCCAGCCGTGGCTTTCTGTAACAGGCTCTATCTGCCACAAAAAGAAGCTTGCTTGAGCGGTGAGAGCTACAGGTGTCTGTGGATATAAGCCTCACATACAAGCTACACTGAACAGACCCAGCAGATTGCATTTACACACACACACACACACACACACACACTCACACCCCTGTGCAAGCCGATAATAATTAAAGAAAAAGACACTATGATTTTAAAAGCAAGTTGGGGGTATGGAAAGGGTTGAAGGGAGACAATGTAATTATATCTTAATTTTTAAAACTATCTTTAAAAAGAACATAAACTCTCATTTTAATGTTTATGCAAGCATTCATTCAATCCCAAACGAAATGTATTTAAGTCAAGGAAAAAGCAAACGAATCAGTCAATCAATCAGTAAAAGAACCCAGAGGGAACGCAGCCAAGGATGCAGGGGCCCAAGTGCCCGCACTGACGGAAAGGGGCTTCTCCTGGAAAAGGAGACAAAACAGAGCTGGAAGGAACGAGGCACAGACAGTAACTGTGGACAATAAACTGAACGAGCAACACTTCCATCATTTGATCCCACTGAACCCTGAAGTACGGACGCATGCAGAGCTGCAAAACTACTTTTAACAAAACATGACTTCCATTCCCTGTCAGTCATCTAAAGGGAAAATAAATTAGAAAGAGACATAGGAAACAAAGAGCTACCCAAGGAAGTCACAGGCCACACGTGAAAGGATGTGGAAATAGCACGGTTCTAACAGCTGGAGTCTAAGACACAAGAATCCACTTGCCCAGATGCCAAGGGGAGAGTATTTAAAATGCAGCACCGCCCTGCTTTCCCGACGAGGGGAACAGCCCTATGCTATCAACATTTGCAACGTTCGTTACGTTCAAACACTTTGACGTATTTTGATTGGTAAACAAAAATCATACACATTTACCAGGCACAACATGGTGCTTTGAAATGCCTATACATTTTGGGACTTTCGGTAAAGTTAACATATGTATAACTTCTCAAAATTAGCACCTCTGTGATAAGAACCCTTAGAATCTACTCTCAGCGGTCTTAAAGATGTTCTTACCGGTTACCACAGTGTACAATGAATCTCTCAGGCTTATGGGGAAGTCTGTATCCGTTGTTTATTGACTTTCAACCCTTGTAGGCGATAGGCAGGGCGTGGAAGACAGGAAGTCCTGGAATTAAATGCCAAGGACTGATAGGTGGAAAAACAAAACAACAACAAACTGAAGGGTCCAGGAATATGGAGAATGAAGAGAAAACAAAGAATCAACCGGAAGAGGGAAGACGGCTGAAGAGAGTTGAAAACACCACTTTCCCCAGCTGATGGGTAGGGAGTCAGAGCTCGTATCTCAGGATAACAGAACAGGAAGGCAGACAGTTCTATCCTTCTAAGTTATTAAGGATATCAGGCAGAATTAAGTACCAAACTAATATGTAGAAGGCGGGAAGGAGAAGAATCCCTCAGCTTCTACATAAGGAAGCATTAGCTCAAGGTAGAATGACGGACGTGTTTGCCAGGTGTGCAAGCGAATGTTAGGACTGAGGACTCCTCAGAAGTAGGACCGAAAGTGAACTAACCGGGTTGGCCGGCGAAGGAGAAAGAGCTGTCAATGCACACCTCCCTCTCTGGCTTTGAGGAGGGTTTGTTTCTTTTATTATTTCCACATGCACTTCCTATACCCTCACTAAAGGAGTGAAAAGACGGATCACGGTCAAGAGCGCAAGTTCTCCTGACCCAGGATGGAGTGGTTCACGAGAGAGAGCACAGCATATGGTCTGTTTCAGGAGTTGGTTTGCTCTTCATAAAAAAAAAGAAGAAGAAGAAGAAGAAGAAGAAGAAGAAGAAGAAGAAGAAGAAGAAGAAGAAGAAGAAGAAGAAGAAGAAGAAGAAGGAGGAGGAGGAGGGGGGGGGGGGGGGGAGGAGGAGGAGGGGGGGGAGGGGGAGGAGGAGGAGGAGGAGAAAGAAAGAAAGAAAGAAAGAAAGAAAGAAAGAAAGAAAGGAAGAAAGGAAGAAAGAGAGGGAGAATAATATTCATAGAGCGGAAAAGAACACCATCTTACAAATACACAGAGCACACACTGAAGGGGGAGAGATAATAAAGGAAGAGAAAAAGATTTAAAACACCAGCCGTAAAGAGTGAGAAGTACCACACCCATTTGGCTCACAACAAGTGTGCTGTGATTTAAAGGTGATAGGACAACCTGTAGAGACGCACAGGAAGAAAGTTATGCATAAGCTTTAGGAGTAATGAAACCGAAAAACGAATTGTTCTTTACAGAACAGAATAGCAGTCTAGATCTGGACCACAGAGAGAATTATCCTGTTCTGTATAAATAGTTTATGAAAGATATCCACATGTGGGCTCTGATTCAGCATTACTGACCCAAATATTCAGACCGGGCTCTGTACTCCGGCCATCTGGGAGTCACAGTGGCAAGGCCAACAAAGTCATGGGTTCCAATCCCGAAGGTACAGTAGACCCTGCTTGGTTCATGGTCGAGAAGACGCACACACAGAGAAACTTTCAGATTGTAGGGCCTGATGGTGCAGGCTGTAATCCTAACTGCTCTAGAGGCTGAGGCAGGAAGAAAACAAGCTCAAGGCCTGCCTAAACTACAGTGAGTTCTAGGCCAGGCTCTACGACCCTCCGAAGACCTTGCCTCAAAACAAAAAGGGGAAAGGAGAAGGACAAGGAGGCGGGGTCGTGGTTGGATTGTGGTTCAGCGGGAGAATACCTACCGAACATGTGTAAGGCCCAAGGTTCAATTCCTAGCACATTAGTAATGCTAGCGGGTAAATAAATAAATAAATTCTAGATTTCAGGTGATATGTTGGAAGTTAACTGTATCACGCATCTGCGCTCTAGCACAGACGCTCCCCCAAGTACCTGGAAATCTGTGAGGCATGTAGATAAACTAAAGTCTCGAACCCTGCCTTTAAGATAAAAATTTTTGACCAATGCTTATTTAGTGACCAGTTTATAAGAACTTTGTCTTTGAGAACTCTACCTCTGCTTCGGCACACTGTCTTTCTCCAACCAGGGAGAACAGTTTCAACCCAGGATCACCTCATCTTCCTCAGAAAAACATCAGTTAGTACGCGTTTTAGGTTTTGTGGTCCAGAAGGGTTCTGCCCAGCCGTTCAGTCAGAACAGCCCTAACTGTTCTGAGAGGACTCACACGCTCACTGGTTATGGACGTGCCGTGAGATGAAATTAACTGATGTAAAAAGCCTTCTTAGCTGAGGCCCTACAAAGATATGAGGCCAATCTACCTCCCAACTGGCTGCCTTGGGCGTGAGGACCACAGAAAACGAAAACAGGGATTCACTAACCTCACTGCTTTTTGCTCATCTCTCATGGCGTATCTAAAAGGTGTAGTTTGGAAGGCAGGCTGCAGTGAACACTTCCTGGTCCCCCGCCCCAGTCTCCCCACCCCACCCCCGATTCTATCCACCTCAAGAGGGTACAGGAAATGCAACAGCCAGATCATCGCATTGAGCAGAAAGAAATGCAAAAGGAGAAAACTTCAGACTTTCAAATAATGCTGGCCAATGGTCTGTATACCTCCCTACCCTCATCCTAAACTGCAAGGAGAATAAATCTGGACTTCTGCCAACCTCCGATGAGCTTGGAGAAAGCAAAACCACCTAATAGCTATGACGTGAGCAGGACGCTTTTATCAGACTGTGTCCGTGCAATTGCTAAAGGTAGGTTAACCTTCCCTTTGTTTCTTTGCCTTGTGTACGAATATAGTTCACCCTTATGTTCTCTGGGATGTACTGCAATCCCAGCCATGTAACTGAATTTTAGGTACCCGGAGAAAGAGTACAGTATGAGCATCTAAATATACCACTAATCCTTCTGAGCATTAGAACCAGGGCCCTTCCGTCTCGCTTTCCTAAATGCAAAATGCCCAGAAAGTACACTATGTATAAAAAACAAAAACAAAACAAAAAAAAAAAAAAATAGGCCTTTGTCCAGACCACAACCAATCTGGTTTTCAGTAGGACAGTTGTCCCCCGACAGAGACTATTTATATCTAGCAGATGTCTGAGGGTTTTTCCCCCCTACAGATGGGAACAAGAAGGGAGACAGTTGACTGCTGGTCTATACGGAAGAGAAGGGGTCTGCCAGGTACCCTACCACAGAAGTGAGCCTCCACGCCAAAGAACTGTCTGACCCGAGTGTCAACAGCGGAGGGAATGCAGGAGTGAAACGGTAGTCCAGACAGTTATAAACTTAAGCACCTCTACTTTTCCTTAGGTGATACTTCGTTAGACTTGGGAGTTTAACACTGAGAGATTGATTGCTGGGAACGTACGTCCATCTGCAGAAAGGTATAAATGACAGTACCTGAAGCACACTCTTTCTCCATGGTCCCATCCAGTCTAACTCAATGGACAGTTTATTCAAATCGAGCAATTTACTTCTGCATCAGGAGGCAAAGCCAACAGTACTCATCAAAGGGCTCATGGGCTCCCTTATAGTGCAGAGAATTCTCAAAGTCTGGACTTGAACATGGTTTCAAGCATGAAACCAGGAAGGGCTTAGGAAGGGCAATTAAAACCCATTTTGATTCAAGTGTTCTGTTTCCTCCCTTGATCAATCCTCTTATCAACTACTATAAAAAGAGGTGAAGGTCTCCACTTTCGAGCATCCCTCTCTCCAGTTCTGGAGAAATACTCACAAACAAGAAGCTGCCACATCAGGAACTTGACCGCGAAAGAAAAAGATCCAAAAATATAACAGAACCTTTAGAAATCAGAAACCACAGCTCACCAGAGCAGATGAAATAGCCTTTGATTTTCTTAAAGAGTTTTCTATGGAAACCGGGAAACAACCAGGGGAAACCGAGGTCTCTGACCAGAGAAAAATGGGGAATGGAAGGGACCGGCAAGAACAACCCCTCAGCTTTTAGGTGAATGTTTTAACATCACAAAACCAAACAAGCAAGCTCAGAGTAAAAACCACACAAAAGTGGTCGCTTCATCAATGCTCTGCCCAGAGCACAGAGTCCCTTAAGGCTAATGAATGACTAATGGAACAATCCCCGTTCAGTAAACACAACCATGACACCTGTTATAAAACCCTTCGGATCAGATACAACCGGATTGGATACAACCAGGGCATCGGGTCTGGTTTATTCCCAGAAGATCAAGTCTGCGGAGTCCCGGAGACTGCTGACCTTGAGGGGCTGGAGAGGGCCCATCTCACAGCACTTAAAGTTCATGAATTTCTCATCACCACTGCAGTCAAAGCTCCATCCTGTCCCAAAAGTCCCAGATCTCAATCATTATAGCCTAGAACCCAGGCAACTCCCCTGTGCTCCCTAAACAAATCCCAGCAGTGAGGACTGTTGTCCTAAAGACCGTGTACGGCTTCGGGGGATGGGGAGGTAGGAGATCACTTTCATTAGATATCATGCTTCGAACTAAACAATTTATAAAAAACAAGGAAGCGCCAGCCAGGCGATGAAGATCTCAACACTCTGGCTTCACTCTTACCGCTGTGGATAGATTTTTATTAACATGTTCCTTGTTGGACTCAAAAATCACGGGTACGGTTTTGCTTGTGTGAGAGTGCTTGCTTATATGTCTACACAGCTTATTCTGGCCCCAGGACTCGCACCAATACTCCTGCCTCAGTTTCCCAAGCGCTAGAAGATGCCAGTGGTGCAAACCATTTAAGTATACATCTAGTTGCAAGGTTCTTTGGTCTTGGGTTTGGTTTGGTTTGGTTTTTATGGCATCAAAATTCTTATCATAATGGCTTTCAAATCAATTACTCAACACATTTTCATTTTCCCACTTGATAAATGCTCTCTGAGCCTACAGATCAAGTCTGGACTTAGCCTGCACATCTTCATGACCCTCCAACTTCTGGAGAGATAGAAGTTCAAAAGCAACATTAGTCCCCCACTGTAGCTAAAGACAGACTCTTTGTTATAAAATCCTGATTCCTTGTCTTAATTCTCTAGACAGGAGCATGAGACCAGTAGTTTTTCCTGATGTGCCCACTAGATTGCCTATTGGAATTGGCCATCCCTTCCAGGGAGCTGTAACATGTCTCCTCCTTGAAACTAACATAAAGTAGTTTCAAGGCATTAAGCCTGGCCCACCTCTCCAGCAGGCTGGAGGTTTTTGTTTATTTTTACTTTTTTTTTAAAAAACTGAGATCAAATAACCCTAATATGTAGGCCACCTGCTGCCTTGGACTTGAAGGAATTCTTAAAGTAACACTCAGAGAAAGCCCTCTCCTTAGAGAGGCCCTTAGGCAGGCCACACTCCGGGCGGGGTGGGGGTGGGGGGTAGGGGTGGGGAGGAAAGCTGGGGTGGTGCCTTCCCTTGCCCCAGGACTGAGCAGGTGGCAGGAAACAGAGTTGCTAAAGAAGGTAAAAGAGCAAAGGTCCAAAGAACAGCGAAAACAGATTGCTCTCAATACCTGTGCAGCCCAAAAATACAGCCTGCAAACTACGTGGACCTTACTGAAGTTTCCACATCAAGAGAAACTAGAATGCACAATGTAACCTTTCTGGTTGAGTTGATACAGGACACCAAACTCAGCAGACACTGACAAAATTAGCTCTACTGAAACTCAAGAATTCCCACCAAAACCTGTTCAAGGAACAGAGCCCAGCAGTTTTGCTATGCCTGGGATTGTTGTGAAATTGAGGTTAACATACAGTTTAGACCTGGAAAAGAATTTAAGGATATCCAGTTTTGGACACTCTGCTTTGTAAGGGTTTCCATCGTAATCATGTCTGGCTGTAAAGGTAAATTAGAAGACTCTCAGGGAAAGCAAAAGTCTGAAGCAAAAGGACTACATTCATTTTTGTCTTCATAATAAAATTTTTCCAGGAGGGGGTGGTCATAAGCTAAGACGCCACCAGCAAGTCTAATTCTAGCAACAGGCAAGCTGGAGCCTCGCTCTAGCAAGATGATTGCAGACAACTTTGTGGCTCTGAGGCTACACTCTGAGAGCTGCCTGTTCAAAGTTCCAGATTTTGTCTATGTGACCTTGGGCCCAGCAATCTCTCTGTGCCTCAGTTCCGCACCAACTGAATGGTAGCTGGAGAGAGAAGTTCATGAGGTGAAACTAACGTCAAAAACCTTCTCTCTACAAAGAAGTCCAGAGAGAAAACAGAAGATGCCACTCCCAAACCCCCTCTCTCTCTCTGAATAAACACACAGCTGCAGGTACTTCTGAAGCCCACCACCACTGCTCTCTGCCAAACTCCACACTCCAGGCAGACCTTCAGCTTCTTAGTGAGCTGGGGAGTTCGTGCGAAAATAGAGGAGAACCAACTGCCTGAGATTTCTCAGTAATGGAATGAGTCACTTGCTGCTTTAGAAACAGAAAGAAATGTCAAGGTTGCCAGAGAACCCCATGCAGATGTTTGCATAAATTGTGTTCAAGTGATCACCCAGCCAAAGTCAGAGGACATTATTAAGACATCACTGGGCAAGAGGAGATCCATTTTTACATTTCCTGCAAAGGAGAAAACTCTGAAAATGGGGTTGGGAGGAGGACAGCATGTTTAACTCCAAAATCAGAGAGCACAGGGGACAAAGCTCAGACCTCCTGGGCCCTGGCTACTAGGATTTACCTGTTGTCAACCTGTTTACTCCAGCCTCAGCAACAAGGCTGGTGCGAGCTCCAAGTTCCAAATTTAAAGGCAGCCGAGAGCACTCATATATTTTCTCTCTCGTACTCTATAGGGGAAGCAGAAGCTGTAAACATTTGGAAACATCTGTCTGCAGCCAGCTTTTAATTCCACGCTTCTAAAAAATACTTCTAGGGCTGTGTAGTGATGACAGAATCCCTAAGTCCTCGTTTCATAATACTTCAAGTAAAGCTTGTGGTTTCATTTTAAATTCCCGCCAAGCCACTGACCCTAGCATATCAAAAGAACTGGCAAGGATTATTTCCAGTCATTAAACTGTCATATTTGGGGTTGTTTGTTTGTTTGTTTGTTTTAAAAAAGGCAAACATCAGCCTTATTCAGGTAGGTTGTAGATTTCTCTGGTCAACTAGTTGTTAGCTTGTCAACACTTGGATTCTTCGGATTTCTCCATACGTCTGCTTCCACTCAAATGTGTTTGTCAACATCGAAGAGCTGTAAAAGCCGCCCGCAATTGCTATGTGGCCACCTTCCATACAGAACCGAGTGCACCCATTTCTTTGTTTTTTTAGTAAGTTTTCCTGAAAGGCTTCGGATGGGTTTGTTCAACTCCTTTGCCAGTTTGACCACCCCGCAGAGAACTGAGCGCCGCACAGCTTCCAGTAGGAGTATAACAGGCACTTCCCCATTCTGCTCCAAACCAACCCGAGGTAACAGCTGAAGGATGACGACACTAAAATCAACCCTACTATCCATATCTCAAAGGGCTGCGACAGGAAATAAACTTTTTATCTCTCAAGACACAGTGAAAGGGGAAGGGGTCAGAAACAGAAATCTGCCTAGGTGGGCTGTATTTAATCAATTTGCCGCGACTCCGTGCGCTCAGGGATCTGGGCAGCCTCTGGCAGCTTAACCCTGAGCTAGCTTATAGGCGGCACTCGCGCGGGTTCCCCACCAGCAGGTGGCCGAGGCCACTTCCACAGGCCCGGGTGCGAATGTGGGAACATGGCCACTTCTGCCCAGCGCCGAGGCTGCCACCGCACGACACCCAGGACTTTGCGAACTCAGCGGTCCGAGCGCGGCAGAGCCTGGACCGGATGAAGCTCTACCGGTCGTCGGCGCGGCCTCACCCTGCCCCGGCGCTGAGCGTCGGCGGGAAGAAGTGCGAGCCCCCGGGCTGGTCATCCAGGCTGCGCCCGCCACCAGGTGCTTACCTGCGGGAAGGAGCCCTCCTGGCGCGGGCCCCGAGGGTAGTCCAAGTGACCCCTGTCCAGCATCAGGTAGAGTGAGAAGATTACGACGCAGAAGATCGCGCTGCCGAACACGGTGAACTGGCGGCTTAACTTCATTTTCCTCGATGGACTCGGGGCCAGGACGCGGTCCTCACCCGGAGGAGGAGGAGGAAGACTGAAGACTCCAGCCGGCGACCGCCGAGGGCTCCCTGCTCCGGGCTGCACACCCTTCGCGCGCTACGGCGCGGGTCCCGGCTGCGCTCCGCACCTCGTCTCCGGAGCCACCACGCGCCCTCGGCCTACGCCCTGGCCCGCTGCCCTCCCCGGGGCTGGCCGTTCCTGCAAGGCGGACTCCTGGGGAGCAAGGCAAAGGTCCCCACAAACTTGCTCTCCTGCAGGGTAGCGATACCCCGTAGGGCGGGCGGAGCAGTCAGAGGAGAGGTCTCTGCCCGACTTCCTGCCACAGCCGCCACGACTGAGTCGGCAGGAAAAGTTTTCTCGACAAGGGCAGGCGTGTCCTCCGCGCCCAGAGAACGCGCGGGTTCCGCGGCTCCGGGGCCGAGCGTGCGGCGCTGGGAGCGAGGAGCGCGCAGAAGAAGGAACTGGACCTGGAGGCGCCGTGCCCCACAACTTAGCGCCGGGACACCCAGGCCCACCCCCGTAACGCCGCCCCCGCGTCCCCGCCTGAGCCCCTTCCTGCCGAGGCTACTGCGGGGGCCGGCTGCACCCTGCGCGCCGGGGCGCTGAGATCCGAGACTTTCCTCAGGGCGTGCGTCCGATCCCCGGCCTCTCCCGGCCCCCGCCGCCCCTACCTTCCCCCTCGCGGGCCCGGGCTGCACGCGGAGGGCGCAGGGGGCGGGCGGCGCCGGGAGGAGGCGAGCAGAGCGAGGAGGAGAGGACCGTCTCCGGAGAGGAGCCCGCTCCAGCTGCAGCCGTGGAGCACCCCCTCCTTCCCGCCCCGAGAACGCGGAGATGGCGGCGGCAGCCGCGAGAGGAAGAGCCGGTTCCCCAGCGCTACTCGGCGCTCCAGTACCGCCCGCCACGAGCCGGAGGAGACGGCGGCGGCGGCGCGGCGGCCGATGGGTCAATAGGCGCCCGCAGCCCTGGAGCTGGGCAGCCGGCTGGCCCCGCCCCCTCCCGACGCGCCGGGATGAGGGGGCGGGCCCCCTGGCGCCCAATCACAGCGCGCCGCCCGCCAGGCCCGCCCAGCGCCTGCCTCACTGGGCCCTGACAGTAGGAAGACCTCAAGAGGCTTCAGTGACAAGGGAGGCGGCTTTGCAGGAATTGAGGCCAGCAGAGAGGTGCCTCCAGGGCTCCAGCAGCCTGCGTTCCATAGCGGCTGTGGTTCATTCCCCAGATTCCATCCTCTGGTCGCGTCTTCTATCCTGGAACGCCCAGATCAGCGTGCCTTGGAAGGGTCCGTGAAGGGCTTGTAAGGAAAGGTAGATGAGAAATCTGAGGAGCATTTTTGGACTCATCTTTTCTTGCTCTTGCTTTGTGCGACATCCTGGTGAAATCTGGAAGAAAGGGAGGCCGACAAAGCCTCTTGTAGGCAGATGTAGACATCTGGCGACAAAAACCTCGTAAGAGGGGGATCTGAGAAATGTTTCAGCCCACTATTGAATTATGGTCTCTCAGCTCCAAAATCACCCTTTTTCCACTGCACTGTGAAAATGAAGCTGGGCCTTTTAAGGAGGTTTCTCTTCGCCCTTCTGGGACACTGTGTCAGTAGAGGGTGCTGAAGAGACGTTACAGGAAATAAAGGAACTTGCTTCCTGGTTCTAGTACATCTGATAAGCAATTTCTCTTAGCATACCTGACTTTTTCAAGTCCTGAGCTCCTTGGTGGCCAACAGTTCTGTCATGGTGTTGGGCATGGACACTTTCCTGGCACCCTATTAACAGTGTATAGCAAGTTCGGGGCAGCATCACGGTGACATCTCTGCTCTTCAAATAACCACAATGTAGTCTCCATAAAAATCTCCATGTTAGCCCTTGACTGGATGGGAAGCCCATCTTTTGGGGGTCCTTTATCACTTCAAGAGGTAATTATAAGGCTTGCTCTCCACAGTTGCTGTCTATATTCTCTCTGGCTTTCTTCACACTAGCCATCCTTAGTTATTTGACTCCCTATTAAAGATAAGATTTAGTTTTATTAAGCCCTCCATGGAGTAGCCCCAAGAGATAGACCCACAGAGATGGATTTAAAGGTCAGATTGGTTGACTTTCACCTAGAGCTCCTTGCCAAAGGGAAAAAGAGTGGTAATTTGGGTCGTGAAATGCATCACAGTTAATTAACAATCACCTGTGGTTGCTTCTGATGGCATGCCCATGGAACAAGTCCATGGGAACTAGGTGCCAGCTTCCAAAGTGACTGTAACAACTGGGGTGGTAGGCATTGGAGTGTTTTTGAATACTCCCTCACCCCCAAAAAAAGGTGGCAAGGCCTGGTCCATCTTCCCTCCTAAGGTATGAGGATCAAAGAGACTCCTCCTGTACCAAGGAGAATTAATTATGTAACTGAAGATAGGATGTTATTATTTTGGTTTTGGAGTTACTGACTTGTTACTATTGAATTCTCAGACATGGCAAGGTTTGTGTCCTTTCCTCTAAAAAGTTGATGGATTAATTTGTTAATGATAAAAACTCCAAAATTTGGACTGCGTTAGCTAAAGCTGGGACTAGCATCCCCAGCACACACCTGTGCAGTGCTCACCGGGAGAAGCAAGTTGTCATTCTGTGGCTAAGCAGGCTGGGTTTCCTTTGCTTGATAACCTTGGAATTTTGGACTGGAGAGATGGCGTAGTGGTTAAGAACACTGGCTATTTGTCTAGAGCAGTGGTTCTCGACCTGTGAGTCTCGATGCCTTCAGAGGCTGACGAACTCTTTCACAGGAGTCATCTAAGACTCTCAGGAAACACAGATATTTTACATTATGATTCATAACATCAGTAAAATTATAGTTATAAAGTAGCAGCAAAAAAAAATATGGCTAGGGGTCACCACAGCATGAGGAACTGTATTAAATGGTGGAAGTTTAGGAAAGTTGAGAACCACTAATCTAAATAAAGGACCTGGATTCTGTACGCCCATAGCAGTTCAGTAAACCATTCCTCAGTTCCATAAGAATCTGGTACCTTCTGGTTTCTTTGGACACTAGCCACGCATGTTGTGCCCAGACATACATGGAGGTAAAACATCTATACACTGAAAAGAAATTTTAAACTTGCCATCTTTCAGGTTTGGGAGTTGTATGCATATTTTTTCCTAAAATACTCATCTGTTCAAGAAAATCCACTAGAAGTTGTTGCTATAAAATTAAAAAAAAAATGCTGTCTTTTCCCCTGCACTAAATCCAGCACCATAGTGCCCCAAGATATCTGGTAGATAGCTTCATCTCAGTTAGCAAAGCCTCTCACCAGCTTTGCTCCATCCCATATCTCACTGCCGATGGCTTCTCTGAGCTTGGCAACAATCTCTCTACCCATCTAGTTCCCAAGGCAGGCTGCCACCATGCCAGAAATACACATGTCTCCAGTCACCACACACTCTCTTGAATTCAATTAAATCACCACATGAAAGAACACACAACACAATAACCTCTGATCCAATTGATAAGATATAATTGCCCACCTAGACACACAAAGCCCTGTACATACCCATCCCTTAAGAATATTCATAACAACCTGTAAATGTGCAGAGAGGAATCTTAACATCCGCCTCCATGTTCTCTCCGCTGCTTCTCTCCCCTCGCTCCAGTCTCCTTCTGCTCTCTAAAACTTTTCTCCCACCCATCCTTCCTTCTCGTCCAATGACAGGCTTTGTTCTATCTAGTACCTGCCTTTACCTGCATAATGACATCATCCTACAAGAAGTGATTGTCCTTATCTGGGCAAATCCCTTGACATGGAATTTGCTTTTTTCCCAAAAACCACCACAACCAACTACCTGAGAATATGACCACAATGTACTGTGTTCTTGTGGAATAGAATGGAGCAATAATTCACACACCAAAATAGCTACAATTGGGTCTAATATATGTTGGAAAAATCTGGGAACAATGTATAGAAACTTTCTCTAAAGATATAGGGTCATGAAAGAATGTAACACAATGTATCAAAAATGTATTGCTCCCACGGAAGGATGGCTCAGTGGTTAGCAGCACTTGTTGCTCCTGCAAAGGACTCAGGTTGTGTTCCCAGTGCCAATAGAACAACTTCGAACCCTGACTCCAGCTCCAGGGGACCTGATGCCCGCTTCTGGCCTCCTTGGGCAATACATGCATATGATGCACTGATATACCTGCAAGCAGATGTACCAATATGCAAAAACTAGGAACCAATCTATGTCTAAATGTATTTCTGCTCTTAAGCATTCAGTTCACACAGCCCGAGGTGACTGGTGGATAGCGTATGAGATTGAGACACCAGAGCTTCAAGGCATGGAGTGGAAAAGGAAATCCAGTGGTTTAAGGGGAAACAAATATTGTACTGGATTTATCACATGCAGCTTGCAAGCCTGTGCCCCAGTTGTGTTCCATGTGGTGACACAGAAGATACACCGTTATTGAAGGTTTTGTGGGGGAGGGGGGGACTCTGTGGATTCTCCCAGGGGCCAGGCATGGACATAGGCAGTGGTTCAGCTGGCCTGCCTGGTTCACATGCAGACGACAGGAGTCCTGAAGAACAGAGGCCAAGCGGTGCTTAAGTAACAGAGTAAACTCATTTGCCTTTAGAGGAGCAAACTGCCGGGGCCCACAGAGATGTCCTCAGAAAGTAATATTTAGGCAACCTAAATAGGATATCACTTATTTTCAACAGGTAGAGCTCTAGATCAGTTAGCTAAGCTCTGACTTTAGTTGCCACAGTAGAGAGACAATAAACTTTCCGTCAGCTTTCAGACCCGAGTCAGCCCACAGCCCTGGAATCATTCGGTTGCCCTTTCGGGAGAGACCTTGCACCGTAGCCACAATACACAAACAAAATGGCACATCACCTTGCAGGAGGAGGAGAAGTTGTTTATTTGGTGTAGGGTCTGTACATTAACAAATTTCAAAGGAAGCCATAAACTTGGAGCCCTAGTCTAATGTGATTGATGTCCTTATAACAGAGGAACATACTGTAACATACATGATGCACACCATGGCCATCTGATGGTGTGACTTGAAGCCAGCTCTGCTGACACTTTGGTTTTGGACCACTGGCCTTGGGACTCTGCAAAAATAAATTTAGGTTCTTTGTGGTACCCTACCTCGTTGCGACAGTCTTGGTATGTGTAGACTTTTATAGAAAGCAACCACCCACCTAGCATGTAATATATAGCAAATCATACAATTCATAGGAAATAGGTAAGGGACCTAAATAAATATTTTTCCATAGAAGACACAAATAACCAACAGTTATATTTTTTTTTTTTTGGTTCTTTTTTTCGGAGCTGGGGACCGAACCCAGGGCCTTGCGCTTCCTAGGTAAGCGCTCTTCCACTGAGCCAAATCCCCAACCCCCAACAGTTATATATATATATTTTTTTTTCCCGGGGCTGGGGACCGAACCCAGGACCTTGCGCTTCCTAGGCAAGCGCTCTTCCACTGAGCCAAATCCCCAACCCCAACAGTTATATTTTTAAAAGAGCGTTCAACAACATTAATCATCAGGGACTTAACATATTAAAATCACAATAGATACCACTTCATACTTGTTATGGTTTTGGAAATGAGTAATGTTATTGAGGGTATTAAGGGGACCTTGTTAACTGTTGGAGGATTGCAGACTGCCACATGAGCAGAAACAATTTGCAGTACAGTTTCAGATAGCACTGTAGAAATCGGTATATTTAATGGAAAACAGTATGAAAGTTTCCTCCCTACCGAAAATAGAACTGCCCTATGACCCAGAAATACTACTTGTGTGAGTGTGTGTGTGTGTGTGTGAGAGAGAGAGAGAGAGAGAGAGAGAGAGAGAGAGAGAGAGAGAGAGTTTGTGTGTGAGTGTGTATGTGAATGATTTTGTGTGTGAATGAGTGTGTGAGTCTGTGTGTTTACAATCTACAGTCTTCAAGCAGCTTCTCTTTTCAAGAAAATTAATTTATATCGTATCACTTGTGGTTTGGCTATTGGAAGTCATGTTGCAACAACATTGGAGAGCAAAGAGTATCTAATAAGATACTGCCTCACTCAGGCTGGAGAAAGGCACAGTGGTAAATCACTTGTTGAGCAAACATGAAGACTACAGGTTCGAACCCCCCAGACAAAGCTGGACAGCATACAGTGCATCAGTAATTCCAGTGCACTGTGGGAGCATTGTGGGAGCTGGAGACAGGAGGTCCCTAGGAGCGTATTGGTCAAGGAGTCTAGCACATACAGCACAGTCCCGCCATGAACAAGAGACCCTGTCTCAAACAAGGTGAAAGTAAGGACACGTACTCATGGCTGTCCTCAACCACAAAGGTTAAACTTTTTTAAAGATACCATTTCACACCTGTTCAACCTGTGCCTTCATAATGAGGAAAAAATACTTTTAATGTGTGAGTCGGTGCCTCCTAGAGTTGATAATAACCACTCTAATGAGGGAAGTGCATACCTCATTAGACACATGCTCTCTCAGGCTCACCGAACTTTCAGGAATTTTATAGTTATGACTGTAGAAAACCAAAAGGCATAGAAGGTCCGGCCCTTTGCTTCCCTGGTCGTTGAGAAAGTCTGTCTGCCGAGGGCTTAAGCATTCTTACACATTCTTCCTGGTTATGCAGAGAATGCAGAGCCTGACCACTCTTCAAGTGGGGCCATTTCTCAGGGCTGTGTTTGTCCAAAGTAACTGAATAAGCAAACAATAGTTCCTTCCAAAGAACCAGTTTGCTTGCCACATACCACAGAAATAGGAAATAACCCCAATTCGCTTTCCTTGACTATGAGTATAAAACACAAACTATAAAGTATACACCATAAACTACACCCGTGATTTCCACCTGAACCTTCTACCTTAGACACAGTAGGACTGCAAAGACATGGGAAGCCAGAGCAAACTTGGACGTGTCTCTAACCTGGCTGTCTCGTACTTCTACCGGTGTCTGTGAAGCAGGCATTGACTATAGATCCTTCCTGAGTCCTGAGACTACCAACCTATCAAAGACAACCTTAACCTTGGTGTTGGGGTGTGGTCTCTCTCTCTGGCTGCACCTTATTCCCATGACAGAAACTTGGGAAGGGGTGAGAGGAGGAGGACACAGGCCCCTGAAGAGGGCAGCAGAAGGAGAAGACAGAAGATGGAGGATGACAGCCTTGTCTCCAGAATACTTCCCGTCATTGATTGATACGCCTTCCATCTGTCTTTCCCAGTAGGAGATGAGCTCGCTCCTGGAAGTCTCATGGTTTGCCACTGTATCTCAATTGGCAAAATAATGAGATATCAATGGTGAGGCTTAATAGATACCTTCTGAATTAATTAGTGGTTGTCTAGGCTCTGAGGCACCAGTTGGGGTGGGCTTCCTAGTGCTAGGAATGAGTTAGTTATAATAGAGGGGTCTGTTTGGAAGCTGTTCTTAGGGCTGGAGAGACATGGCTCATTGGATAAGGGAACTGGCTGCCCTTCCAGAAGTCCCCCACATGTCAGCTCACAACCATCTATAGATCTAGTTCCAGGAGATCCAGCGCCCTCTTCTGGCCAATGTGGACACGAGGCATGCATCTGGTGCACAGACACACAGACATACATACAGGAAAACTCCCCTACCCATAAAATAAAAATGAAATTTAAAAAGTAGTCTTAACTTTATGAATTGGCACTATTTTTCCCGAAGTATTTTCTTCAAAGCCTTTTAAAGATGATTCCTGAAAAGAAATTTTCCTAATCTTCACCACTACAGGAAAGCCAATATTTTGATAGAAAGAAATGAAGCAAGTAAGTCTATGCTGGGAGTTGGACATGTTTCCTCATTTAGCTTTTATAATTAGTGTGTTGATAGCTGTTTTATCTGTAATGAACTCAGATGCTGAAAGATGAAATAACTTGGCTTAAAGTACATAACTATCGAATGCATATCTTGGTTCTTTTGTTTTTAAAGTCTTCTATTTCCTCTAGCATTCTATAGAATGGAGTTCACTACTCCAGCACTGAGGAGGCAGAGGCAGGTGGATCTCTGAGTTCAAGACTAGCCTGGTCTACAGAGCCAATTCCAGGACAGCCTGGTCTACAGAGCCAATTCCAGGACAGCCAGGGCTAAACAGAGAGACCCTGTCTCAAAAAAAGAAAGAAAGAAAGAAAAAGAAAAAAGAGAGAAAAGAAAAGAAATAGAATTGAATACCATTAGCTTGTGCAGAGTGGGTAGATTTCCCATGATTACACTTGGGACTGTGTTGTTCAGATTCGGGGTAGACTGTCATAAACATTTCTAGGTTCTTTAAGTTCTTTAACAGAGACACTGACAAAGCCCGTGTTCAGACTGTCCAGGTGCGGTACAGAAGTTCCTCCAAGAATGATTGACAGAAACACACAGAGCTGACCTACCAATGCGGTTGAGAGCTTTCATGTCCACTGGAACAAGATCAGAGCCCTGTGGGTTCAGGATCATCATGCTACAAGATACATTAGTGTCCCTGCCATTGCTTCTTGTTCCTTGGTGTCTGAGCAATTAACCAATCGAGGTGCACTGGTAGGGAAAGGAAAGTCACTGGCTGGCCAGGAGGACGTTCATACCACTGCCTTCCAAATCTACAGTGAGTATTCCCAACGGACAAGCATAACTCAGATCTACAACTCTGGGCACACAGAAGTCTAGGAGCTGCAAACCTCTGGTCTCTGTAGGAGAAAGCAACTAGGAAAGGGCAGTGCAGGCACATTGAGGGAGCCAGCCTACTGCATTCATCACAGGCAACAGTTGTGGGAAATGATGCTTCTACGCGGAGAATGGATTGTGAGTTCTTTTTAAAAAAAAAATCTCTCCAGGAAGACCTGTATATATAATGCATGGTAAGTTATGCAAACTCTAGACTCTTGACATCCCAATCTCTATGATTTACTCTGAGGAGAATGTCTTCTACTCACATGATAGTTAAGGCCCATAATATACCTAAATATGTACACATCAGAGGTAAGAAGGCTGTTTGTGATGTAAGACTGTCCTTCCATTTTCAACAGCCCTTGGCTCCCTGTCACTGACACTGGCACAATGTGAAGTCAGGCTGGCTTCCAGCAGCCCTGAGCTGTTTTTTCTGGTCCTGTCTGGCTCTTCTTTCTCCTATGCCATATTCAACGAGGAACAGATTAGTGACAGAGTACACTAAAGCTTCAAAGATGGTATATCCAACTCCTAGGGACGATCTTTGCCCAAGGTCATAGGAAGTGCCGGTAGGAAGCCAAGCCCTCTAGTTTCCTGTCAAAAGGTTTCTTTGTTGCAACTAAAGCAGCCTGAGATTGTATTCTGTCTAGATACCAAGAGTTGATGGTGTGTGTACTTGTGCAAATAAGTGTGTGTGTGTGCACATGGTTGCATGTGTGGGCACTTTGCGTGTGTGTGTATGTGTGTGTATGTGTGTATTTGTGTGCATGCACTTGTGTGTGCATATCTATATCAAGCTAAGTAGCAAGCAATACTCAGCTATCTCTTTGGGGAAGTACTCTTGTATGCAAGTTATGAAGCAAATCATTAGCACTAAGTCACAAGCCAAGGGGCAGGAGGGTAATGTCGCCGGGAAAGGGAATGAGGTTATTGTCACTCAGAAAGGGGACACAGGGTTTCGAGATGATGACAAGTTCACAGAAAACATGGTTTTGTAGATAGATGGATGGATAGATAGACAGACAGACAGGCAGGCAGGCAGGCAGGCAGACAGGCAGACAGACAGACAGACAGATAGATAGATAGATAGATAGATAGATAAAGTTTCCCCATAATTTGAAATCCAATCCAATCGACTTTTTGCCTTTAGAGTTTTGGGTAGAACCAAGTACTTCCTGTGGGACCTTTGACTCTGACAGGGACACTCCAAGAGAGGAACTCTTATTGACCCCA
Organism: Rattus rattus; assembly: GCF_011064425.1. Lineage (NCBI taxonomy): Eukaryota > Metazoa > Chordata > Mammalia > Rodentia > Muridae > Rattus > Rattus rattus. The sequence continues at coordinate 174,647,934 of NC_046157.1, read as the reverse complement.
TTAGCAGGTAAGAAACCGAGCCATGCCCTGTGTAGCTCTCTGTGCTACTTTGTAGTAGAACTAGTGTGTTATGGCTAACAACAAGCCTGCTCTGCCTAGCAACAGTGTTGCTCTGCTCCACCAGCCGGAAGAGACTGACTAGGTGAATGTATTATGGAGCCCCATTTTTATTACCATTTTACAATCAGAAAAGTTAAGAAAAGCAGGAGACAGAATTAAACACACATATAATTAAGATTATATCTGTTAAAAAAGAGACACACGCCTAAGTATAAAAGACCAGAACACAGAACACTGAGGAGTTCCCCCTTTCTGTTTTTGAGATTTATTATAAGGCGAACATATCAAATTACTATATATGTGTGTGTGTGTGTGTGTGTGTGTGTGTGTGTGTGTGTGTGTGTGTGTGTATTTACTTATCTGGGAATACTTACTTACCTGGGAATGCAAAAGTTTATTTCTGCTCTCTCCTTTCCTACATCTTGAGAAACCTCTCCCACTCAGAGACTGACTTCATTACCAAATTGACGGCGCCGATCGTTCCAGCTATGCAAATCACAAGGCCACAGCCAGCTGAGGAAAAGCAGATAAAAAAGATTACATTAAAAATTAAAGCAATGCGTAGAGACACAGAGATAATGTGCTTACAATTATTTCTACATATTCAATATTCATGCAATTACAAAGCCGGTCATGGCAAATATTAACTCTTGAATCTGATCCCTTTTTGCCCTCTGATGTTGTGACCTTGAACTGCTATTGCCAAATAAGACATAATAAGCAAGGGCTGCCTGAGAAGCATCTCTTCAGACTATAAATGATAAACGCCTTTTCCTTTAAACCTGATTGCAGCACTTCCTGGCTTCTGTTCATTGTCAACCCCTTGTCTTCTCACTCTGCTATGTTTTGACCCCTCTGAAAGGGCCCAGCTTTCAGTCTTCTGTTTGGCTGTATGGTTTGCTGCTGCTGCTGCTGCTCTGATGTGATGTGTTTTCTGTCAGAAGAAATTTACAGGCACATTAGCCTCCCTGATGGGCGCAATGAGCAACCAAGCTTTCCTGAAGAGAAGTTTCCACGGCCTGGAGTCCGCTCTCCTGTACCTCAGCCTCGTCCTCAGGCCCCGCTACATACCACAATTCAAGGACAGACCCCAGTCTTGTGGCCTGTGTATTGCCTTGAATCCTGAGTTTAGTTTTCCTGTGCCCAGCGCACAGTGATTCCGCAGTAATCAATTCATATTTCCACAGCCATCTGATGACTCCAGACTTCGAGGAAAGCTAATGTCTTTCTTTCCTTACAAACCATATAGAGGCCAAGGAAAGGCTAGGTAGAAAAAGTCCTGGACACCAAGGAAGACAGGTATCGTTCAAGAGACATACAAACAGAAAAGCACAATAATCAACTTTTATGCAGATTATTTCAAGAGAAAATTCTAGAACAATTTTCTCAGTTTTTCTAGAAAAAAAATTCAGTAACAAGAAAATTATTAAAATTTAAAAACATAAAGTGAGACAGCTAAAAGGGTAAATTACTGTCTTAGAAGATTTCTACGAAATGAGAATATTTCCCTCAAGGTTGTTGGGGAATCAAAAGCTTGTGCATTTTCAGTTTCTTGAATATTATTTCTACACCTTGAGGAGCTTGCTAAGACAGAGCATCTCTCATTCTGGTCCATTCATATGATAGCTGATGATAAGGCATGTGTGCTGTGTGAAAGCCTTCCTGCCTTCTAAATAGTCACTGAGGGGAGCTGTCTATTTTGAGAGTGTGACCTTTGTCGTCCTTCTGTCTGAGTCCTCTGCATGTAGCTATGTAACTCACAGAAGCTATTTACAACAGCCTGAAATCACACACGTCTTCTGTGACCCTCATATTTACCAAGCCAATCTATAATATTGGTCTGAGCTACTCGTTTCATGGGTAAGGAAAACAAGGAACCTGGCACAATTTGCGAGCCAGGAATGGGTGGCTTTCTTGGACTCCCTCTTTAGGTAGGTATCCGGGAAGATCCTTCATTGTTGTCCTCATCTTTCTGTCTCAGCCCATGAACCCTGGATGTTTCAGAAGAGCCAACTCCAGATACGTTCTTGGCCACGGCCACTGTCCCTTCCATCTTCAGGGTTCAAATGAGAACTCCCTTGTTTCTAGTAGCATGTTAGTTCATAAAAGAGACTGGCTCATTCTGGCTTTTGACATGTAGCCTCATTCTTCCCTACTCTGCTTTCCCACAATGACAGGAAATTTCTGGGCCCTTTGCAGTCCTGCTCCAGTCAACCACTCCATAGCAGCAGGAGGAAAAGAGGAAGGAGGAGGAGGAGGAGGAGGAGGAGGAGGAGGAGGAGGAGGAGGAGGAGGAGGAGGAGGAGGAGGAGGCCCCCAGTTCATCGAGCCACCAGGGAAACACAGAAACCTAAAGACAGAGAATCATCTACCCCAGCATGCTGCAAACCAAGGCACCAGCCACTAGAGTTTGGTATATGGCCATTCTACATGGAAGGGTATTTAGAAAAATATCCCATTTATCTAGGGAACTTTGAGTAGTGGTCTTGCCAAAACTGTTTGATTTGGATGACAACTCAGGGTGTCATAAGTTCGCCTTTGTGCTGGTCTGTTTTTAATTCGTGGGATTTTTAAAACAGCAACTAAACATCCATTTCATAAACAACGTACATTCATGTTTATATATAAACCACTGGGATGGGTTTTCTAATTTTCACAGCGAATTTTTTGAACAAATAACTGTCAAATGCTGACCATGGGCCAGAGAGGCCCTGCTGTAGGCACTTGAGGTACGTTAGAGAATACATACTAAGCATTCTGTATACACACTGTATCTTGATGCTAAGGATTCCTGGGACTTTCTGACACGTACATGCACATGCACATATGTATACACACATGCACACACATGTGCACACATGTGTGAACGCATATATATATATGCACACATGCACATGTGTGCACACGTATGCATACATGTACACATGTACACACATATACACATGTATGCACACATATGTACACACATGAGAACACATGCACACACATGCACACACATGCACACACATGTGCACACATGTGTGAATGCACACATATATGCACATGCACATATGTGCACACTATGCGTTTCACTGTCCACAGACATCTTCTAGCACCAAACCTGAGACTCCACAGCGCGTGGAGCCATTTTCACTGAGACAAGAACCTCCAGAAGTTCCATGTATGTCTTTATCAAAGCCTCAAGACCTGTTGGCTTTGCCGTGGACAGCTCTACTGAAACTCCGTCCCGGCAGATAAACTGACAAAGGGACCCTCGAGCACGGAAGCATTTGGCACTGCATGGCCACACTCACAGGCATCTGGGGAACACTCTGTATGAGATGGATACAGAGGGAGAATTATTCACTCGGAAGCCTGGCTGTCAAGAGGAAATCCAAACCCAGGAGCTTTTCTCCTAAGAGCCCCTGTGACATTTTATTCTTTAAATAAATCTTTTCTTCCTCTCTTTAGGTGAGAGATTGACATTTTGCGATCCATCATCCTCTCCTTTGCTGGTTTGAGACCGAGAACAAGATAAATGGAAATTAAGCACAATTTCCATGTCTTGAATAAAAGTGCCCAAAATAGGCGCTCCTAAACTCAACAGGAAAGAAGGGGCGCTGTTTCCTTTCTCTGTGTGGCGGTTACCCCAGTGTGTTTGGATGTCAAAGTCATGCCCTGCTTTTCTCTCTAGGATTCCTTCTGAACACACACACACACACACACACACACACACACACACACACACCCCTGGTGCTTGCACATCAGCTGTAAGCAAAGCATATTCCGCCGGGTTTTTAAGACTCCATTACAGCCAAGGATGCTCCAGGCCCCCAAATGCTCTCCGTCTTGCCGGTGTTTTCAGCCCCGCTCCTTCAGCAGATAAATTGAACTCTTGCTGTAAAGCAGAGCTTCTTAGGTGTTTTCCACACATGACTCCTTCTCACCAGAGAAATTTTTTTTCTATAAAAGTCTAGATATCTAGGTGTGTGTATGTTGCAGTAATTTCCAACCCCCAATGCCCATATAAAACACGCACAATCCAGTTATTATAGTCATAAGCTATGTGCCTAGATTGGGCAGAACTAGCACTATACGAACTTATTCCCCAGCTATGAGACCCTTTGTTACTCGTGCTTTCTCCTGGCCGCGTGGTTCTGCCCCATCATGGCTTCCTCCTCTTCTTCTATCCTCTCTCCTTCCCTCTTCTTCTCTCTTCTCTTCCTGCCCTCACTTTCAAAGACTTCCTGTCCCACCTTTCCCCTCCACTACCCAATCACAGGCTCTAGCCTTTATTGACCAGTTACAATGTGGAGAAGGTTCTCGTGAGAGCACCTGAGTATGTGTTCGACGCTCATCGGGGACAACCCCTCTTGAGGAAGCAGAATTAACATCAAATCCATATGTAGTAGATGTAATGAATCAAACATAGATCATAAATAAATGTATTTCAGACCAATTCTTTGCTATATTTACTAAGCACAAAAACAAATTTTTACACAAGTGACATGGGTGTGCTAATGTTATTTTACATAAAAATTGTATCTTGGCTGAATATTGAATACTGCAGGACATACAGCATCTCCAATAATTTTCAACATTATTTGAGCATTCTTTTGATATTATAATCCTCAGTGCGGAGAATGCTAATTCTCATAAATACATAGCACAAAAAAAAATCACAGAAGTATGGTTAGGGCCCTTTAGAAAGTAAGAGGAACTCGTTCTTAATTCCCAAGACAAATTCATTAGTGGTGTGTGTGTGTGTGTGTGTGTGTGTGAGAGAGAGAGAGAGAGAGAGAGAGAGAGAGAGAGATGATGAGGATGATGATGACAGAGATGATGGTGATGATGGTGATGATGATGACGATGGTGATGATGATGATGATGATGATGATGATGATGATGATGATGACGATTCTACCATTAAGGCTCTACAACGTATTTCGCATGCTCCATGCAAACACTGCACATTCGTGACATACAGTAATCTCGAATCTGAGCTGCTGTGTTTCTGTCAACACCGTGAGGCATAGTGGCACGCCTGCAGAAACGAGGCGTGTGTCCGGATCCAAGGCTGCCGTGGCGTGGTGCCATGCTACACGGATGAATGCTCCCTTGGGACCTCAGGTACATTTCGGCAGAATCAAATTAATTGTTGGCTGCTGCACGTTCGGAAGCCTTTCACCATCGTCAGAGTTCTGACAGCCTCCGTGCTGTTACACAACCCACACTTTAGCAAGCCAGGTTTATTATAAGCGAAGGCTGAATTGTCCCCCTTAGATCATATTGGTCAGTAGTCAGGACTTGTCCCTTTACTGTGGCAAACCACATTTGATAGGGGTAACTTAAGGAAGACAGGGTTCATTAGGGTCTCCATTGAGGGGTTACAGTTCCTCAGTGCAGAGAAGGCAGGGGCTGCAGGTAGCCAGTCCCACTGTGTGTACAGGCAGGAAGTGGAAGACGGTGAATGCAGGGATTCAGTTTGTATTCTACATTTATTCAGTCTACAACCACAGCCAAAGAAGACAGTGTCACACACACACACACACACACACACACACACACACACACACACACACCACACAAAACCACACACACACACACACACCCCACACACACATACACACACACCACACACACACACCACACACACACACACCACACACACACACACATATACACCACACACACACATACCGCACACATACACACACACATACACACACCACACACACACACACACACACACACACACACACACACACACACACACACACACACACACACACACACACACCACACACACACACACACACACACACATGTACACACCACACACACACACACACACCACACACACACACACACCACACCACACACCACACACACACACACACACACACACACACACACACACACACACACACACACACCACACACACACCACACACACACACACACACACCATACACACACACACGCACACACACACCACAAACACACACAAACCCCCCCCACACCCACCCCCCCCCACCCACAAAAAAACCCCACACCCCACACAAAACACACCACCCACCCCCACACACACACAACACCCACACCACCCCCACACAAACCACACACACCACACACACACACACACCACACCACACACACCACACACACACCACCACACACACACACACACACCACACAACACACACACACACACACACACACACACACCACACACACACACACACACACACACACACACACACACACACCACACACACACACACACACACACACACACACACCACACACACACACACACACACACACACACACACACACACACAAAGTGGGGGGGGTGAGATCAGGCCCTCAGTTAATCCTCTGTAAAAATACCCTCACAGATACACACATCCGAAGGTGTGCCTCCGTAATGCCGTAGGGGTCTCTTTACTCTGACCAAAATCGCAATAGAAATCAACTGTGTCCCGCCTCTGAGTGTACGTAGTAAGTCTATTAGTAGTTGGCTGCCTCTCTAAAAGGCCAGATTCCTTCAGTGGCTCAGCTCGTTTTAAATCATCTTGAAAGTACACTGGCTCTTATTTCGCTGAGGCAGCCAGCAGGTATCTCTTACAATGTACTGTTCAGCAGGCGTTGGTAAGTGCTGGAGGCCAGAGAATCTCAGGATGCTTGCTGTAGTGAGAGGCACTGGCTGAGGTCAGTCAGGGCCCTCCCTGAGTGTCTTCTCTCTGACTAGTATGTTGCCTGAGCAAGGGCATGGGTCCTGAGGCTTTGTCTCTCTCACTGCAGGAAGAACCGCTTGGCTTTGGTCACTAATACTCTCTCGTTGCTGCTGCATTGGGAGGCCAGTGGCCTCACAAAGGCAAATGCTCTCTCCAGGCTCCTAAGAATTCCTGATTCTAATCCACAGAACAGTTCTGATGCTAAGACTTACCCCTTCGGAAGGCCCTAAAAGATATTTTAAGGGAACACGTATGTATAGAGGTTGTTCTTTTATAGATCTAAGTATATTCTTCTGCCCCAGGCTTGTCCTAGTTCCAGGACTCTGAGTAATATGGAGAGATCAATCCTAGGGCACCCATTAGAACTCCGAGCACCATGACCTAACCCAACAGGACACTAACTAATAGCACATGGGACTACAAAATCAAACTGTAAGCCCAGATAATGCCAGACGCACCCTGGTGACGGTCACTCAGCACCACTTTCTCCTGTGGCACTCCAGTACGTCAACCATTTCCAAGCGTCTACACCTCTCGATCCACACTGCTGATTTGTTTGTATCGGTGAAACAAATATCTTTGGTTTGCCCAATAACTGCATGTTTTGCTTATGTGCAAGTCGCTAGATGTTCTTTTCAATATCACGAGAGAATTGCCTCTTTTTTTCCCTTCTGTCTTCTCGCTGACTGAAAAGGTGTTTTTATTTTTTTTTTTTTATTTTTTTTTTTTTTTTTCGGGCTGGGGACGGAACCCAGGGCCTTTTATATCTACCACTGAAAATACCCCCGAAAAGGTGTTTTATATATAAAAAAAAAAATAATGCTTTCTAAAATTCAACCAGACTTGAAAAATAGGCAACAGTTGGTATTGAGTCTAGGCAGATTATTTGAAATTCATCTCCAATTTCTAACATCAAAAAAAAAAAAAAAAAAATGAGGGGAGGGAATGGGGGCTTATGGACAGAAAACCAAACCGGGAAGGGGAATAATCTTTGAAATGTAAGTAAAGAAATATATAATGAATATTTTTTTAAAAAAATGAGAGAGAGAGAGAGAGAGAGAGAGAGAGGCAGAAAAGAAAAGCATGTGTTCCTTTTTAGATCTTATCTGTGCGTTTCAATTTCTTGTATCAAAAAGCTATACCAGGTAACCATCTGCCACTGGTCAGCGGAGGACAGATTCCAGACTCAGTTTCTAGAAGTGAACCCCACTGGAATATCATACATTTAAAAAAGTCAAGAAGTACAGTGTGAGTTATAGTGAGGTACCCTCTCATTTCCCTGGCTTCCTAATAACATTTCATGGCTTTCTCTTCTGTCTTTCCTCAGACTTACTATAAATATCAGAGCTGATGACTGACTTTTATTGTTGCCTCTCGTGCAAGTTCCTCAGGCTTGCAAATCAGCTACAGCTTCTGGGAACCGGCTCTGTCTCCTGCCCTCCCTCCCTCACACGGTTTCCTGGTGGACTTTGGGGCAAGGAAGAATACAAGAAACACAGTACGGAACATCGATACGAATGGCTAAGCTCAGGCTGGGTTCCTGAGTGCTTGCTTCAATCACTTAGGCCTCCTCAGAAGCCGGCCGCTGAGACACTTTCCCCATTGGGGAGGCAGTAGGAAGTCAGTTTAGATGGATAACACCCTTGATAATGGAGAACCAAGACACAAGGACACAACAGAAGTGGGGAGGGACAGAATTCTGACAGCAGAGGCTTCCCGCAAGCCGGAGTTCTACCACGGCTCTGAGCACCCTCGCTCTTTCGGCAAGGGTATTATCCACTTTTGTAAGCGAGTTGCCAGTAACTAGTGACGGTCATTACCTCAACTGCTCTCTTCCAGACTTCCCTTAGCACTGAGAACTCCTCTCTCCTTCCGCCTCACTGAAACTTACCACGCCGAAGCGCCGCGGGAGAGTGGAAGAATGGATCCTAACGATCAACACTTTTAAGGACCCAGTGCTGAGCACTTTATTTACCCCCATGTGCCTACGCACATTTAACAGGATTCTTAACAGACACACGGACCCACAGAAGCTCAGATGTATAAATGAGAAAGGTGAGACACGAAGATGCCAAGTGACTCATGGGGGCCGAATCTAAGATGGCGCCAGAGCAGACACATCAGTCACCTCAGAGCTGCTCTCCCCTCTCCGGAGCAGAGGCAGGACACCTCTCAACAAGTGGCACTTGCAGATGCTGCTGTTAGGTGGGAGTTCTGTCGTCCCGATAATCCTACCATACTGGGCTATAGGATGGCCACTCACCACATTCCTATAACAACTGCATTACAACCGTCACTGACGTTTCCATGAAAAGGGCCGCGCGTAACCTTAAATGTTCCGCAAGGCTGATTAAGGCATTAGATCGTCAGCCATTGAAGCGTTAAACTGGTGCAGCCCCAATTACCTTGGCTTATGTTGGTCCCACTTCTGCGTTGGCCCTCACATCCTTCCGCTGATTAGCTGAAACCTTTTGAAATGTGCAAACAGACCCCTAACTTCCAACTACCCACCCAAAAGTTAAGAATGTCATCATAGGGTAGCTGAAGCCCCAAGCTGAGCCTCCCTGCTGGGCTGCAACTATCGGCCTGGTGTTTCCATCAACACGTTTTTTAAAATGTTTTGACTTTCTGGGTCATGGTTATTCGGTTTTGCCTCCAGAATAAAATACTCTCTTCTTTCGTGAGAGATGGGAGCACTGTTTGGGGCATGAAAACTATAATCCCCAAATTCTCCCAGCCATACTGCAGTTGCTAGTTATAGACTACGAAGTAGCAATCCGAGGGCTTCAGGATAGGACGTGCGCACTTCCCGAAGGAGAACCTGCTCTGGCTGAAGCATGTGCAGTAGTCACCAATAAAGAGCAATACAACAGGCATTATCTCCATCCATCCGGGAGGTCTCTCAGACACCGCCAGAGCCAGACTGCCTCCAGGAGTATCGCTTTGATGAGGCGGATTCGAGAGCGAGGGACTCAGAGGGCCTAGAAGATGGACATCGAAGTTGACTTTGGGGCAAGATTGAGGCAACGCTTTGTGAGGATGAAGAAATCTGAACTAGGGCCTTTGTTGTAAGAAGCTATAAGCGGATATGAGCCAAGGAAGGGAGGAGGGGGAAGGATGTCCCTGAGAAAGGAATGGGATGCTCGAAGACTCTGGATGTGCGCGGAGAGCATGTCGGGCTTGAGGAAATTTACAAAAGGACAATAAAATTGCTTTCTCTACCCTTTCTGTCTCTTAGGTTTTGAAGTAAAATGGCTTTCTCCTCCTCCTCTTCCTCTTCCTCTTCCTCCTGCTTAAACCTTTTATCTAAGATGCTGAGCATTGAAGAAGAAAAAGGCAAGGAGTCATTCGAGTAGAGTTCCAGAAGCCAGCTGTAACTAATCACTCCCACTCCCCATATCCCCCACGCTCCCATACAAAGAATGTCCGTAGACAGCGTCCTTTGACTGACAGCAGCCAAGCGGCTGCCCTGCAGGAAAGGCAGGCACCAGGCACCAGGCACCGGGCACCGGGCACCGGGCACAGGGCACCGGGCACCAGGCAGAGGTTATATCAGCATCATTTGACTCAACCCCAGCACAAGCCTCTGCCTTTCCTCCCATTTGTACTCACACGAAGGAAATCTGCTAGATCTGCCCGAGATGATGAGTTCTGTCCATCTGCTTGAGTGTCAGGTTTTAAAGAGCCCTGGTGTTGTTACTGCTGGACAGTAAATACCGAAAGTCCTTTTTAGTAAGAGAATAAAAGTCCCCCAGTGATTGCTACCCCTGTCCCTGGCTAGCATTACCTAACTTGGCATTAGGTAATAGAAGGATAATTCCACCGAATCAAGTCACGGTACAGAAACCAAATAAAAGAGCTAAGAAGACATGTACTTCAGAGAGATGGAATACACCAGTTATGTGCCTGCTGCCCCTCACACAGCAAATGACTCGGGCAGTGCCCCGCCCCCCTGCCTTTCAAAAGCTGAAATAAAGGCTGGAGAGATGGCTCAGCGGTTAAGAGCACTGACTGCTCTTCCAGAGGTCCTGAGTTCAAATCCCAGCAACAACATGGTGGCTCACACCCATCTGTAATGGGATCCAATGCCCTCTGCTGGTGTGTCTGAAGACAGCACAGTGTACCCACATACATGAAATAAATAAATAAACCTTTAAAAAAGAAAGAAAGAAAGAAAGAAAGAAAGAAAGAAAGAAAAGAAAAAAGAAAGAAAGAAAGAAAAAGGGAAAAACCAAAGATCTAAATAAACAAAGACCACCAGGAGAATTTTTCTTTGGGGCCCCAGGTTTTTCCAGAAAAATATACAAGTAGGAGCATGTGTAGTTGTTGTTTTCTGCAATAGTGATCAAGCTGACGACTGAAAACGTCTCTCGTCTACAGAGAGATACCCCAAGCAGACCATCTCCCCGAACCCCTCCCTGAAGATCACCTTGACATGTTGGAAGAGAGTTTATGACTGAACACGGGTAAAATGTCTGTGGCTCCGATCTTGGGATAAAATGCTTCATTCATATCGAGCAGTGATTAAATACGCAGGGCATGAAATAAGCAGCAAGTTTGGCTTCGAAGCCATCTTGCAAATTGTACGCCATCCAAGTCAGACCATATGCCTTTAAATCTACATGGCTATGTACCCAAGAGAAGTCTAGCTGCTGCTTCTCCACTGCAGGAGCCCTCAGTGGAGGAAGAGAGGCAGTTCAAGGCAGTCGTCTGATAAAGGCGTGCTAACAGGTGTCTCTTTGGGGATGGTTATTCTGGTCAATCACGTCAAACTGGCTGCTCAAACCAATATTGCTCCTAAGTACCTCACTGTGACATCGGTGGTAATCTTTGTCTAGGAAGCTTTGCCACCATTTTCCCCCCTGACTCCTTCAAAAAACTCACCCTGTTGGCATTTGGTCTAAGCTCCGCCCCACAGTTGCCTGGCAACAGCTAGGTGTGTCTAACTCACTACAAAAGGGGCTTCTTGTCCCCTCCTCTCTCTGTCTCTTGCTTTCTTGCTCCTGATTCCCCTCTCTCCCCATTCCCCTCCTGCCTCTCTCCATGTGCTCATGGCGGGCCTCTACTCTTCTACTCTTCCACTCCAATCTCTAGCTGCCTTTCTCTCAACTCCCCTCCCCATGCCCTGAATAAACTCTTTGGGGGGGAAGGGGTGACTTAGCATGGGCCGCAGAGGATCCCCTTCCCCATGCCTTACAGCACCCCCACCAAACATATTCCTTCTCTCCTTGTCTTTTTATAAAACACAACACTTTCCCTACCACACTTAGAGACTGGCCTACCCCTGTGCCTCTCATACCCTGACCCCTGAGCAGAGGGTGCCGGTGCGTCATCAAGTGTGACAGGAAGACTAATCTGAGCACAGACATGAGAGAAAGTCTTTCATCCCTGGGGTTAACTAAGCTAGGAGAATGGGGCCAGGAGTAGCCTGGTGGTGTTCTTTCCGTCAGAGGAGGAGCATCAGTGGACAAACAACATCAAGTATGAAAACAAAAGTGCGTGGCCACAAGGCCCCCACGCCCCAGCTGCAGTGTAGCGTGCATGCGTGCGTGCGTGCAAGGCGTGCGTAAGTCGTGTAGCTCCCAATTCTTTTCAGAGCTCAAGGAACCTGATGAAGCTGAGTTAAGCAGCCCCTGACCCCACAGGAGAGGCTCAAGAGATGTTACCAATTGTTCTTTGTTTGCCCTCCTTGTTTGATACATTAAAGCGGGCCTGGGCCACACTCCCGCTCCAGTGAACCAAAGGGTAGTAGATAGGCCTGCTGTCCTATCTCAAGCCAGAGCTCTCCCGAGGCGCATAGATGCCGCTGTGGCCAGAAACATTTTTTCCCACTGAGCTCTCACGCTCACACACTGGTCCCACTATAATCAAGGGAACAATTTTTAAAAATGACACCTCATTTCCTGGAGGAGGAAGGAAAAGAATTAGTTAAACCCTAAAGTGGAAGCCCCGGCAGGAAGTGGGTTACATAAGCATTTGACAGGCATGTGGTTTTCTAAGGATGTGAAGCGCCAATCTGTGCTTGCTTGGCTATGAGCCAGGGCTACCATCCTAGGAAGCAGGCAATCTAGGGTGTTAAAAATACAGAATTTATCAACTTGACAGTGTTTAACCTCTTGAAAACAAGAGATCATGGCGGTAATTAGTGCTAAATATTAATTGTGATTTAAAATTCAATTACTATAGGACAAATGAGACCACCATTAGTGAATGGTGTCTGCAAAATATACATCTTGCCACCTCTATACGTTTGGGCGGATAAACCATTTGCTTGTGCAATAAATGCTATTGGCCGATGATCAAATCGGGTCGTTTTTGTCATACAATCTGTGTGGTACGAAAATCTTAAAGGTAATTCCTAAGACCTTATGTTTGTGGTATTTTTAGACTCAATAAGCAATGCCATCAAACTGTAGAACTGAAATGGATGTCACAGACAAAAGAAACAAAGGTGCAGAGAGGATGAATGACCTGGTAAATGGCAAAGCTGGGACCGCGTGTCCTGTGTCCTTGACTTCAGCTGGACATCTCTCTCTCCCATACCCTATCTCATCAGCAATAACACAGAACATTAGTAATCTAGAGGAGAAGGTTCTTGAAGTCATCCTGTCTAACTTGTTCATTTACAGGTAGGAAATGGGGCTCAGAAAATGAGGTCCTTGAACAGGTGGGAAAGCAGCCAAGCTAAAAATACTGATTTCTAAGACAGTGTTCTCACCCTCTTGCCACAGAGAAACATGTTCATCAAAAGGCACAAAATACCCCACCATTTAAATTTCTGCAGAGTGCAAACAAATTTACAAATACCCCCGTCGTTCCCAGGAAAATCCTAGTGACGTACAGGGCAAGTTAGTAAGATTTTCGAGAGTCACCAGGTCTCTTAGTCAAGCAAATGCATGGTCAAATACACACAGCTGAACTAAAAACTAGAACCTCCCACGTATGTTTTTGGTGTCTTACTTTTTTTCCACACCCACTAGAGATAGAGGCTGAAGCTATTTCTGAAAGTAAAACTTGCCTTGCTTCAGCAAAAAAATGTTCCTGAATAGCCCAAAATATCAAGTTCCCGTTCTGGTTAAGGCTCTTAATAATTCTGTTGTGGTGCTGCGGGGTTAAACGCTGCGTTCATCTGGCTATCTCTGCTGTTTTCCACTTTCCTATAGGATATGTATGACAGTGTGGAGATTCCCGGAAGACAGTCTCAGCTCCCTCCTCCCCCTTCCCCCTCCCCTCCCACCCCCGCCTCTGAAAATTAGTGGAGTTAAGTCATTCTATCTAAGGAAGAGAAGGAAGATTAGAAGGCGGCCTGAGAGTTGCCTGTCCGCCTACAGGAGAACATTAACATTGTTAATGTGCTGGAGTCTTGGCTTGACTTCCCAGGGAAATGGTTGGTAGAGGCAGAAAATGTTTCAATCCTATCATAGCCAGGGGGAAGGGCATACTGGTTACTGTTTGTTTTATCTTGTTTTCCTTTGCGCTATCTCGAAACCTCAGGGTTTGGTATTACTAACAACAAAGAACAAACAAACGTCAAATCAGATTAAGCAGGAATTACCAACTGCTTGCTCTCTTCAAGCTTCCTGCTAAAACCCTACCAGATGTTCAGAAAATAATACTGTCCTTGCCCTTAAAGAGTTCATGAACCTGTTAGAACAGGATATTTAATAACAAAAGCAATCAAATGTCCCATAGATGTGTTGAATCAGGGTAGGAAAGAACGGTAGTTAGTTCCCAGCAGTCCCGGAATGAAGGGAGTCCCTTTAAACTCCCTGTGACTTAAAACCTTTTATTTTGTTTACTTGCTTTCTTTAACTTCCAAGGACCAAAACCCTTCCTGTGACCTTCACACTACGTCCACGTGTCCTACCCTCCTTGTCTTTTGTATTGGAAAGCAAGATGCCCAAAGTCCTTCTCGAAGATGATAAGGAGTCAGTTCTTCCTTTCTTGCTTACAATACTTTTGGCAGGAGGAACAAAGACTCTGGCCAAACCCTCCTTTGATCCTGATCCTGAGAGACTGGGTCGAGATGAAATGTAAAGTCATTGATCTTTCATTCTTTGAGAAGGAGATGGTGGCTGTGTTGTTGGTTTTTATTTTTCTGTGTACTTTGGTCTTTTATACAAACAGTTCCCCTGTCGGGCTACCTTATTTGTTATATTCTGATTTGCCTGAGACTTGAGTAAACAAAGCAGACTGCGGCCTCTATCCTTAAACAAAGAATAATAGTCAATCAGTCTGTTAATCCCTGCTGGGGCAGTAGTGTGTCTGCCAACTCCATTACAGGGTGTGTTAGAGTTTCAGGCACAGGGCTTGCAGACACGTCAGTCCACTATCCTGTGAATTCCTAAATAAGGTTTTTAACCTTTCAGGGTCTGGCTCTCCTCATCTCTCAAACAGTGATGATAGGATGTCCAGAGGATAAAACGGAATCACAAAGGCAAGTTGACAAATGGTGCATTGTGTGACAGGGAGTGGGGAAGGGGGGTCCTTGATCCATGGATGGGCATGTGATGTTGACTTTTGTTTTTATCATTATCCGTGACATTGATTTGGGCTCTCATTCTACTTCAGTTTTACTGACAGATAATGTTGGAGCTCAGAGGAAGGCCACAGCTGATCAGCCAATACTGAAAGGACAAAGCTGGACTTGGCTGGCAGTATACATAGACATCCAGCATGCAGACTGCAGAATTTAGGATAGTAGCATATCCACCAAACGGCAAGCATTTAACCACTGCCTGCTACTCCTTCACCTGAGCAGCCAGTGATGATTTCCTGTCTTGGTTCTTGGTTGATCCTGTCTGCTGTGTTTTATAAAAAAGATAAGGAGGAAGGAGGAATCTGTTTGGTGGAGGCATGGTATAGTATGGGAAGGAGGTGCCTCTGTGGGCCCATGCTGAGGCATCCCTTCCTTCCTGAGGTACCAGCCACAGGATGGTATAGTACAGAATAGAGTTTATTTAGGGCACGGGGAGGGGAGTTGAGGAAGTAGAGACAGAGAGAGAGAGAGAGAGAGAGAGAGAGAGAGAGAGAGAGAGAGAGAGAGAGAAGAGCCAGGCCATGAGCACATGGAGAGAGAGGGAGAGGGGAATGGGAAGAGAGGGGGAAGAGGGTAAGGGAGCAGGAGCCAAGAGGAGAAGACAATAGCAAGAGAGAGAGGAGGAGGAGGCAAGCAGCCCCTTTTATAGTGAGTCGGGCACACCTGGCTGTTGCCAGGTAACTGTGGGGCGGAGCCTAGACTAAATGCCAACACTGTCCATACAACTTTGCAGTTATACTTAAGGATACTTTGTATCCATCTGAAAAGCAAACCATCCCTGGAGTCATTACTGACCGCTGACTGCATGCTAAGTACCAGGCATCCACTAAGAACATAAGGACACAAAGAAAAGAAAATCCCTTTAAAAAGTTACAATCTAGATTAAATATCAGGAGATTTGTTCTGTTGAAACACACACACACACACACACACACACACACACACACACATATTTTTCCATAGGATGCTTTTACATGCTGATAATGAATTAGTTAGAAAACAGAAGGTATGGCTGGTTGGATGAAAATGGCTGCCATAGGCTCATAGGGAGTGGCATTATTGGAGATGCAGCCTTGTTGGAATAGGTGCCCTGGTGGAAGGAAGTACGTCACTGAGGGTTGGGCTCTGATGTTCAGACACTGAAGCCAGGCCTATCGTCACTCTCTGTTCCTGCTGCCTGAGGATCCAGATAGGGAACGCTCATCTACCTCTCCCATACCATGTCTGCCTGCAAGCCGCCATGCTTCCCACGATGACAATGGACTAAACCTCTGAAGGATATGAACAAAAGCTCCTGTAAAGAAGCTGTGTCTTCAGAGACCGATGGGCTGGTCAGAATGTCAGAGCTGTGGGAGGTTGGTTGTGTTATCTTGAGCCAGCTCCAGCTCGCAGAACAACCATTCCTTGCCCAACTCTGTTAGAACTTGCATCCCGTGACCAAGAGATAGAAACCTTTGAGATCTATTAGCTTAGCAGACCATTAGCTTCTACCAACCCCAAAGCTAGGAATAGAGTCAGAGAGCAGCTTGGGCAAGCTTTCTCCACCTTGCTGTATCTACCTGTTTGATGTACCCACCATTGTGTTTTTTCAACTGTCTTTACTTATGATTTTTTGGGTTCTATAGAACTGTAAAAATGGCATGAAACTGCGTCCATGTGGGAATTTGGGTCAGTCTAAATCTGTATTCCTGAGCCTTGGTCACTCAAAATGGCTCCAGAATAAACGATCCTGTACTCCCTTCGAGATGAGGGCTTTAGCTTTTGCACTGACAGTGGGCTGGAAAGACGGCTCAGTAGTTAAGAGCACTGGCAGCTCTTCTGAAGGACCAGGGTTTGATTCCCATGTACAAATAGTAATTCTCAACCACGTGTTACTCTAGTGCTAAGGAATCCGACCACCCTCTTCTGGCTTCATGGGTATCAGATGTGCATTTTGTCCACAGACATATATACAGACGAGACACCCATGCGCATTAAATAATATCATTCTTTTTAAAGAATAAGACTTTAAATAAATGAGGACTTTCTATGCGGTAGATTGTGAGACCCAATTCATAGTAGAAACCTGTAATAGCAGTGTCAAAAAAATAGAAGTAAAGAGACAGTAAAACAGGAAGAGGAACTATTTATGACAATGGGGTCATTAGGCACGGAAAGGAAAAGGAATGCAAAGATAAAATCGTTTGTATGCATTGCTGGCTTCAGGATTGATAGCTACCATGAAACAGAAATGCTGGTCAGAAAGAAAAACCACTCGCTGACAGAAAGGTTAAAAATGCCAAACAGGATTCACTAAACACACAGGTGACAACGGAAACCAGGGAAGCTTCTGCAGAAACAAATGAGGAGCCTGTGCTGTGAGATGGCTCAGAGTACAAAGGTGCTTGCCATGCAAGTCTGGTGTGACCTGTGTGCACCGTCTCTGAAATTCACCTAAAGGAAGGTCCCCGAAGCTGTCTGTCCTCTGACCTCTGTACATGTGCTGGAGTGCTCACATGCACACAGGAACACATGCATACACTATGTACTTGCATGTGCAAACAATGGTAATACATTTTAGACTTTTCAGAACGCCGTAGGTGGGGTACACTTTGCATGTGTTGTGGAAGAAATGTTCGCATCACTTGTTTTTCTGAGGACTGTGGTGGCCTCACACTCATTCTGTAGCCAAAGATGGTCTTGTACTCTGATCCTTCTGCCTCTGCCTTCCCTTCTGAGGGCTGGGAGGAAAGCATGTGCCACCATGCCCAGTCTCTAGGGACACTCTTGAGTCCTCTTTACAACTTGGGATACACTTGAGTTTATCAAGTTTCGTTGGGGGCTCACGTAACCTATCAAAGGTGAACACGGACCCAGCTGAAACCCTAATGATCTGAAAGCTTTCTGATAAGTATCCCTTGCTACCAATAATCCACTTTCCTGAGTCTTAACCCACTTCCACAGGAAAAGGAGAGTATCTAGTAGTGGACTCAATGGCTTCCCAGCACAGAGCTAAAAAAGCAGGCTGAGAATCTTTGCTGTCGGTGGCATGTGTTACAGACTGGTGAGCTTCATGTCTTTCTTCTCCTCAGGTTTCCACACCCACTAGCACAATGAGTACTCTAGAGGATGTCAGTCACTTCTATTAAAAGTAATCCTTGAAGTATCTTCCGTGTCCTTAAACTGAACACTAAACATTATGATTTCAGGACAATGGAATACCAATCAGCAGAAGTTTTATGGAAACATACATAATAGGATATGAAATATATATACATATATATGTATGTATACCTATACATTTATCTACACACACATGCATGTATGTTTAGACAAATGAATGTGAGATCATAGATATGGAGAAATATTCCAGATAGCCACTAGATACAGAAATATACTTATGTAATTCCACCACGTGCATCTTTTGATACACTTTACCAGTACAAGTGTATATGATTCTCTCCGTAGGAGGATCTGATCAGCGAAGGCTGTAGGAGTATGGTTATGGTTAGGCATACTTGTGCTTCCAAGTTCACACACGTTCATATCTCTTGAGATTTTAGATGTGACAAATGTATCACCATAATACAAACCAGTTTAAAAAAGCAAAGATGTTTAATAAAACCTAATGCAAATGGAGTGAATGGCAGAAATAAACTATATCCAGGAAAAACTGGGAAGCTTAATCATGAGAAATCATTGCTCGTTCCGAAACAGGGAGATGAGTGGTTTTCAACTGAAATAAGTGATATCTCCTGACTCTAAAATAATGCAACCGGAAATGAGAATCCACAACTGTGAGCTCATTGGCAGTCACACACGCTGACGGTCCAAACCACACATCAGACTGGGGAGCCAATGGTCGCTCTTGAATCAACTTTCTAAACGAAACTTTTCTTAGGGAACTTTTGGAGTTCCCCATGAATATGCATCGACAAGACAGACGGCCTCTCTCCCCACTTCCCAAGCACACTCGCACACAGACAGCTCTGCCGTGCACTTTCAACATATGCTCACTCCTGAGGAGAATCTCATTCCATGACCCACCTAAAATATCAGCGTCTAAATGTAGACATTCTTCTCATTGGACTGGCTGTGCCAGCCACATCCCTATCCCTAGCAAATTTTGTGATAAATCAGATGAAGAGACGTGCCTGGTACTGTGCAAAGGACAGGCTCTGGGGTGACGGAGGGGCCAGCAGATGTCTCTTCTCCTCGGGTATGCCTGCTGTCCCTTCCTGAATGAATGCTCAGAAGAGGTTTGCTGTGCCAAACTTTGTATTAACAATGGAGGGAGTAAAATGGGAATTCCCATGCCTGTCATGGAGAGAGAGTACACAAGATGTTGAGAAGCAACTACATAGACGAATGCTACACAGAGGACACACACAGGTTGGTTGGTGTCAGACTCCTGACAGGCAGGCAGGGAATCACTGCCTCAGTTTCTCTTCCTTGGCAAGATGACTTGGCCTCCGTTTCACTGTTTCACTTAGGATTTAAATGCAAGGCCTTTCATAAGTGTATTTCTACTGTATCAGCTACTTCTTTTGCTCCTTTGTAATTGTGTAAATTGATCCAAATTTAAGCGCCTTTAGGCAGGTTTGGAGGACTGGTGCTCAAGGCTATTTCTCAAATTTCCTTGCTTTTTTCTTTCTGCTGTCCAGGATGAAAAAGATGCTACAGACCTTTTGAGTGGAAAATACTAATTTACACTTTAGAACAAAAAGATCGTTTTGTGAGAAAAAGTGGCCATAGGGCTCTTGCTTAAAGTCGCTGTGAAAATAATGAAGCAGCTTCGCGGAGCTGTTGATTGGTTGTCCGTGCCCACAGACGTGGGGGCTTAGGCTACTGTGCTGGGAGATTATCGCTCTCAGGACTCTTGGCTCTGACTCCAAGGACACCTCACTGTCTAGGCCGAACAGGCTTTCTATGAGATGAAGACTGACGTACTCAGACATTGGGAATATAAAGATAAGATTCTTGAATCTGAGAAACATGCCACAGATATTACAAAGAATATGTGAAGATTCAAAACCACGTTGTACTAAACGCCTCTTGAAAAAGGAGCCAGAAAAGTGAAAGTAGGTATAAAAATACTATGATCTCATTCGTGAAATAAATAAGGGAATAAGAACACATACATACCTGCTTATCAACACACACATACACATACACACGCACACACACACACACACACACACACACACACACACACACACACACACAGAGAGAGAGAGAGAGAGAGAGAGAGAGAGAGAGAGAGAGAGACTACATCCTTTACAAAATCTACACATTGTAGGCCCAACCTCTATATTTCAAAATGTGACCATATTTGGATCTGGATCTTTAACATAAAAAACAAATGAGACTTTTGGGCCTTTACAGCAATCTAACTGGACTGGATCCCCCTTGAGAGATTAGACCACAGTCGAGATACCAGGGCAATGAATCTGTGGACAAACAGGCAGATCCGTGATGAGCCCCAGGCAAGCCGGCCACAGGTAAGCCATGGTGCCTCCAAGGAAAACAGGCTACTATGTATTGATCTGAACTTCCAGCCCCGAGAACCTTGAGAAAATAAATATCCGTCACTTAATCCACACACCCTGTGGTGTTTTGTCATGGCTATCCTGGTGACTAAATTTAAAGGATAAAATAGAAAACAATGACCTTAATAACCTCTATGGAATTAGGGAACGAGGCATGACAAGGTTCGGGGAGGAACTTCATTCCTCTCTTTGTAGCAATTTGCAGTTCTGAGAAGCTTGGAAGCCTGCTGATGTTCTACAAATTTAAAATAAGGTCAAAGCAGCCTGGGTGAGGACAGAGGAGGGGGGGAGGGGGACACTAAAACAGAAAACAAAGGGCAGCAAACACATAGTATCCTACACCATGGATGTCATGGCCATAGTGAGGGAGGGAGAACTGATGCCAGGAACTTCCAAATAGCATGCATTTGTCTGGATGCCCCGAGTCTTGGTTGCTAGTTAAAACAGGTAATTACCAAAAAAAAAAAAAATGCTAAACTTTATTAGGTTTATTTGTGCAATAGTGATTTGAGCTGATCAATATGGAAGCTGTGCTAGATGCATCATTCAGAACTAAGCAAAAGAATACATGTGTTTATATTGTTGACAGCAAGGCTATCGCTGTGGAAAACGGGACCTACAGATACAGAGCTAAAAATAAAGACAAGAACTCACAGGGATGATTCAGAATAGGAGGCCCCAGTGTGAATCCATGCCTCCTGAAATGCATGTGCTTATGTATCCGTACTTATATAAAATGTGTGTGTTTATGTGTGCATGAATACTTATATTTTCTAGTCTTGTCCACTGAAAACACCTAAAGAAACTACCATGTGGTGGTTTGAATGAGCATGGCCCCAGAGGCTCATGGATTTGAATGCTTGGTCCCTATTTAGTGGAACTGTTTGGGAAGGATTGGAAGGTGTGGTCTTGTTGGAAGAGGTGTGTCATTGCAGATGTGCTTTGAGGTTTGACAAGTCCACACCATTCCCGGTAGCTAGCTCGCTCTCTCTTCTGGCTGTTGTCTCAAGATGGAGTCTCTCAGCTACTGATCTGGCACCAGCTACCTGCCTGCCTGTTGCCATGCTCCCAGCCATGGTGGTCATGGACTCCCTTGCCTTCTGGGACCACGCACCCCACATTACAAGCTGTGTTTTATAAACTGCCTTGGTCATGGTGTCTTACCACAGCAATGAAAAGACGACAAAAACACCACAGCAGCAAAGAGCACACTCAACCTGAATATCTCAGTGTCTAATCTTTCTCACTAAAAGAAACAAAAGCTTCCTAGAGAAAGAGTCTCGCTCACAAGACTGGAGCAGAATAAATGCAAGATTGGTGCATAATGTTTTAATGTGCCAGAAATAGAATGCAGCTAAAACAAAGAAAAAGAAAAACAAACAAACAAACCAAAAACCCCAAAACCAGAAGGACTTGGAGGAGATAACATTGACCAAATCTAGAACAACTCCAGTGAGGAAATAGCTGAGAATAACCAAGAATGATACAAAATGGGCACAGAGTGAACATGGAGTACTTCACCAGGTGAACTAAATTCACATTGTTCATTGGGAGCAAATAAGTGTCTCGATTGCTCACAGAAATATGCACTGAAAAGGATACATTGTTTGTATGTATCTGTCCAGTAGTGTCTAATTTGAATTAAACAAGAGAAGCTAGGGAGATGGCTTTGTCTATTATGTGCTATAACTTTATTTTTTTTCAAACCTTATTTTTAAGGATGATTCTTAAATGCTTTAATCTCCCTTTAGCCTGCCACCTACCAGAGGGAAAGAAAGGATAAGGGGGAAGTGGACCTGTTTAGAAAGGCTCTTTGGAGCAACTCCCATCTGTGTTGTCTAGGAATCGGCAGTACAATAGACAGATTAGCAACTGCAGATTGATCCACTCACAAACACCTCATAGAGACATCAGCAGTCCAGTTCAGTAGAGTCAGGTTAGCAAAAGCGGTGACACAGCCTAGCAGAGACAGCCAGGACTAAGCCTTGGCACATGTCAGCAGGAGGGACCAGGAGGGATGCCAGGAGAAGTTCGAGGCTATGCCTCTCTCAGAGAAGCAAAGATCAGCGAAGACAGGAGACCCACACGCATTGCACAGCTAGCTCTATAAGCAAGCCTAGCTCCCTCTCCATCACTGTCTGTCGAGTCCTATTTATGCCCTCTAAACACATGTGTCCTCCACAGGTCTTGCCTCAGTACACGAGTCTATCTCAGCTGACATCACTCTGTCAATCAGCCCAAGTCCTCTGAAGCGGCAGTGCAGCACACCACCGGAAGTTTTTCAGTGCTTTTCCTTCTGTGGAGTCCCAACAAATGTGACTCAACTATAAATGCAGCTCAACTATGAAATGTAAGGCAGGCCAATACATGCATGGCGTTAGCAAAGAATCCATCCTCACATGTCTTTTCACCTGTGTCTGCTTCAGGTAAACATTCCTTCATGTGTTTGCCCCAGCAAAACCCACATAAAGGCAGTTGATAATAGGGGAAATGGGGGCTCCGTAAGGAGGAGGAGAGAGGTTAATATGGGGGAAGGTGGGAGGAGAGTAAAGAGGGACTAGCAGGATACAATCGATGTGGTAGGGGAGAAGGTAAAGAGGGGCTCCTTAGAGAGGGGGGACAAACATATAAAAAGGAGGGAGGTAAAATAACAGAAATGAGTGAAAAGGTCACAAAGAATCGTATTTAACTCTTCACCTAAAAAATCCTACAACTCCCATAATTCTCTGAATGAATAGACATATACACTTCTAATGAACCTTTTTCATCTGGGAGGACAGCACTCCCTCCCAGAAGTGAAGACCACCTAACAAAACTCCCAACAACAGACAGGAGAAGCCCTCTGTTGAGTTGTTGGTCAGGACTAAGAGACTCCCAAGCACACAGCCTCCTGCCGTTGCCCTTGGCTTTCCCCCAACTATAGAAGGCAATTGAGGTGGAATTGGTCTGAACGCTTCCTCTTCGAGGAAAAGCTTTCGAGGTAGCAGAAGGCATTGTGTAAGTTTCCAGAAGAGAAAAGGAACCCAGTTCTGACACCTTCAAACCATCTCAATGACCAGCATACCACAATAACCTTCCAGGGGGGATAGTGGTACAGCATTAAGCCAGAGGGATAGCGTGTCTACACTGGAAATCTAGCTGTCTAACCAGTGCTAGTGAAATCAAAGTTTCTGAAAGAGAATCCACAACCATTAGTTCACCAAACCAGCATAATTTCTGCCAACAGTTATAGACATTTGTTCTTATTCCCACAGACGAGTGTAGTCTTCACTCCTCATCAAGGAAAGTTCTCTTTGCAATAGACCGTGATTACTCAGGAAACCACAGCCAATGGAATGGCAGAGCTGCTGAGTCCCAGTCCCAGTGGATACATCTTCAACAGATTTCCACACCTAAAGCCCGGGCAGGGTTCCAGAAAGAGAGTAAACATTGTAACTAGAAGATTAGGGAGTTTGCTGTGAGATTGTGTTTCCTAGTATCTCAGTGACTGTTCTCTTCCTGTGAAGGAACACCGTGTGAACAGAGCAACTCTTATAAAGAAAGCATTTACTTGGAGACCTGTCTGCAGTTTCAGAGGTTTAGTCTGTTATCATGGTAGGGAGAATGGCAGCAGACAGGCAAGCATGGTGCTGGAGAAGTAGCTGAGAGGCCCATAGTCAGAGAACAAAAGTGAGAGCCTGCATGTAGTGTGTGTGTGTGTGTATGTGTGTGTGTGTGTGTGTGTGTGTGTGTGTGTGTGTGTGTGTGTGGTATGTATATATGTGTGTCATGTATGTGTGCGGTACATGTTTCCTTACAACGCTTTTATGGGATGTTGATGAAGGGACAAGATGAACCAGTTCTGCATTTAACTGCTGACCAGCGGTGGAGTGTGAAGTCTATGCCATCTGTCTCAAGTTCAAGGTCTTCCACTCAGTGTTCAATGTACAACTTTTGATTGGGACACCTTACCTCTACAACACACCTGGGAGTAAGTCCTGGCATGGGCAGGATCAAGTCTCAGAGGGGAAATGTGTCCCCGGGTCAGGACTCTGTTGCCCAGCGTGCTCTTCTCAAAGCTGTCTTCACTGGGAACCTTGTGTAGCACACACTCTAGCTGGTCTAACTCACAGCTGCTTCCTGGAGCCTCTGTTCCTGATCTGCTTTCTACATACACTCCACGTTCTGTTTTTTGCTCATCTAGTGTCACCTTTCAGCTCATCCTCCCTGGCCAGGACCCTTTGCTGTGTGATAACAGCAAAAGGAAACACTCTCTACCTGTTGGGGGGTGGGGGTGTCACTGGCTCTATCCCAGGAAATATTTCAGGAACCCCATTGGGATGAGCATTCTGAGGCTCACAAAAATGTGATGCTGGGAATTTTGATTAGTGTTGTTTTCTTTCTTTTTTTTGGAGCTGGGGACCGAACCCAGGGCCTTGCGCTTGCTAGGCAAGTGCTCAACCGCTGAGCTAAATCCCCAACCCCTAGTGTTGTTTTCTTACACCATCTCCAACACATAGAATAGCTGGATCTGTCTTACATATATACATGCACGGCCATATTTGTAGGTGTATCTTTACTTATACATGTGCTGTTTGAATATATGTGCTCATGTGTGCGCACACATGTGTGTATGTGCCTGTAGGGGGCAGTTTTTTGTGTGTATGTGTGTGTTGTGTGTGCACATGTGGAGGTCAGATGATAGTCTTAGTGCCTGCCCTCACCTTCCGTCTTGTTTGAAACAGGGTCCCTCCTGCTCGCTGTTTTGTAAAGCCAGACCACCTGGCCCCAAATCTTCTGGAAATTCTCCTGTCTCTCCCTCCCATCGCCGGGCTCATGGGTCTACGTGCTCCTGTATCTCATTTTTGTGTAGGTTCTGGGGAGCTGAACTCAAGTACTTAGGTTTCCATAATAATGTTTCCCTACTGAGCCATGTCCCCAGACCCCCCACATACATGTTTCTGTGGGATTGTTCAAGTACATATGTTTGTGAATGGGGAGGAGAGGTGGCTAGGGGCTATGGCTGGGTCACAATTTTTGTGTTCTGATTCTCAAACTTGTATAGTATTTTAGACGACTGGGTCATGGGTACCCACCTATTGGGAGCTTACTGACGTCCTCGTCTGAAAGCATAAAACTCAGCATTCAAATGATTAACGAGAAGGTTTCTGGGGCTCTGGTGGCCGCCACTCCTCTTATCTTCTACCACTTTGCGACTGAATTTAAAGCAAGCATTGTCTTGCTGGTACATTATGTCCCTGTGAGATACACTGGTTCCCGTATATCACTCTGAATTTTAAGACTGCAGCTCCCAGTGCAGAGGGGCTGTAGGAATCCGAGTGTCACACACACTCACACACCGTTGTCATCTCTGACGAGGCACACTATCGGGAAGATACAGCCTGTCTCCCATGAGCAGTTAAGGGAAGATCTCTCCAGTAACGGCTCAGGCTCAACATAATACTTCACTAACATTAGTAACCACGGCTGGCGGCTGTCAGAATAAACCTCGGGTACAGGTCTTCCAACTGGCCGCAGGCATGTAGGCTGAGGCCACTCTTTTGTGTCACACATCCTTGCTCTGGTCAGGGACTGCAGTTGCATTCGAGGGCCGGCTTTTGACCTGTGTCTTGCAGCTGGGACCTCTCTCTATCTGCCAGGCAACTGCAAGCTCAGATGCCTACAGGGCAGAGGCAAAACCGTTTCTCCGGTACGTATGTTCCTACTTGGAAGGACTCATACGGTAAGGTCCTCGTCATCACTGTGATTTCTGAGGAAAGTCTGCTCAAACGTACCTGAATTGAGATCGTCTCAATAGAAGTTAGGAGAGAAGTTTGAGGAACCTGCAAAGGACAGATCCACACCATTGATGGGGTGGAGAAACCTTTCCTCACTAACTGGACTTCCTATGTGGCCTCCTAGGATGTAAAACTTGTTAACTTCTGGCTTTTAAAAAGCAAATACGAATACACAATGTATCATATTATAACTTATTTATTTATATAAGTAAATTCTTATATGAATGGATAATTACAGCATCATAAACAGAATAGACTGGGTAGACAATGGGGTTATGTATGGAAAAATACCTCTAATTGTAAGTATGCATTAAAGCAGTGGTTCTCAACCTTCCTGATGCTGCAGCCTTTTCTGTTTTATCCCCACGGTGTGGTGACCCACAACTATAAAATTATTGTCGCTGCTACTTTGTAACTGTAATTTTGCAACTCTTAGGAACTATAACGTAAATGTCTGTTTGGCAGTGGTCTTTGGGGGTTATGACCCACAGGTTGAGAACCACTTCATTAAAGGATATGATGTGCACATCTTACTCTCAAATTGTTCCGGAAGAGGTGTGCACACGTACTAGATATAAATCAACGCACAAGGAATAGAACCACTAGGGTAAATTAATAATCATGAATCGGGCTAAAACTAACATTCTCTGTAGTAATCATATTTTCACATTTTTGAGTAAGTTTGGGATTTTGGGAGGCTTTCCTTAAACCTCTGTATGTGTCTTACATGACTGTGAAGGTGCTTTGAGAAGAAGGTCCTCTTCTGAAAAGGTTCCTAGTTGGGCACAGGTTCTATGTGCTTGAAGTCCTTGGTCCAGAGGACACCGCTCAGTGGGAAGCGCCATCCTTGGGAAAGCAACTCAGGAAGCTAGTCTGGAAAGAGACGCCCACTCCCTAGAGTAAGAAGCCATTAGCTCCAGAGTGAAGACCATTGGTAAGGAGACCACGGACTGAAAGCCACAGCGCATTTATATATAACCTTAACATTACATGCGTGATGACGGTAT
The DNA here is from genome assembly GCF_011064425.1 of Rattus rattus. NCBI lineage: Eukaryota > Metazoa > Chordata > Mammalia > Rodentia > Muridae > Rattus > Rattus rattus. Next base: position 174,620,304 of record NC_046157.1, on the reverse strand, counting down.
GTGTGAGCCAGCCAGTGACATCATTTCCTGTGGTGCAGGTGGAGCATCTTGAGAAGATGAAAAAGCAAAACTCTACAGGCCCCAGGCAATAACCACTGTCCCCTCCTGGCCACATTTCCCTGGTTACCTGTGTGCTCTGTTTGATGTGCAGACAGCCTGCTTGGCTCACCTCTCCTCCCACAGTGCGGCTCAGAGAGATGATGTCCACTGAAGGAACAAAGCATCCCTACCTGCCGGGCAGCTGGATGGAGTTTGTCTTTAACATTTTATTTGGGTTGTGTGTGGGGGGGTGATATGTGGTGGGTGTTTCTGTGTGGGTATTTGTGTGTGTGTGTGTGTGTGTGTGTGTGTGTGTGTGTGGTGTGTTTCTATGTAGCTAAGAGTATTAGTGTGTGTGTGTGTGTGTGTGTGTGTGTGTGGTGTGTTTCTATTTAGCTATGTGTATTAGTGTGTGACTGTATATGTGTCTGTGTATGGATATATGCGTGTATACACTATATATATGTACCTGCCTGCGGAGAATGAAGGTCAATGTCGGGTGTCTTCCTCAACTGCTCTCCACATTTGTCTGTTTGTCTGTCTGTTTGTTTAGGAGACAGAGTCTTTCAATGAACCTGAGGCTCGTGGTTTTGCTGGCCTCACTGGCCTCTGGGCTGCTGGGACCTGCCTGTCTTCACCCCCCAGTGCTGGTATTGGAGGCTTGCCCTGCTGTGCCTGGCATGTCATGTGGTACTCGGGATCTGAATTTGGTCCTCATGCTGTGTGGCAGGCCAGTGTGTTACTGGCTGAGCCATCTCCGGAGGCCCCTGGTTTTGGATTTCACTATGTAGTCCTTTCTGGTTTCCAATTTATGAGCATCCTCCTCCCTGCCTTGCTTCCCAAAAGCTAGAAGTGTGGGTGTGCCCCCACCGTGGCTAGATTTTGTTTCTAGTTGCAGGACAGTCATTCTAGGCTACTAACCTGTCATTTAACCAGTCTTCCCCCCAAGCAATGCTAATTTTTAAGATCATTCTCTTAGAATTTCTAAACAAATATTCAAAGTCAGGGACATAAAACTAGCTGAACTGCTACACGCCTCACATAGACTGTAGACTACTCAGACAGCTTTATGACGCTATCACAAGCACCGTAGGATTGTTTTACTTTAAACATCTTTTTTTGGTTCTGGAAATGTTAAAATGTATGTGACAGGAGAGAGACTCCTCCTCCTATAGGGACATGCGTATACTGACCAACCAGCTTCAACCGCATGTGTGCTGTCTTGTTCTGACTGGAACTGCAAACTTACCCATCCCATCCGTAGTGGATTGCTTCTGAAGAAGATGTCATATGCCTATCACTTCATTTATAAGTGCGGCAATGTCTTCTCATCAGGAAAAAACACAACATTTATACAAAGTGATTTTAGTGGTGATTTGAATTAAGGGTGTTAAAATTTCAGCCTCAAATAATCACGGAGTTCCCCTTTTATTTATGGTATCTTTTCCTTGATGTTTTTGGCATGTGACCTGTATTCAGTGTGACACTTCCACACGCATACATGTGACTGAATTCCTTCTTATTGACTCCTCCTTCTATCCACCCCACAGTCCTGTCCTTGATCCTTCTCTCAGATCTCTAGCCCTCCCTGAACCACAGTGAGACACACAAAGGCTGCAGCTTAGCTTAATGTCCAGCTTGTAATCAGCCCACGGCCATGCTCAGAACTCGAAGATTCTTAGCTTTAATATCTTAAGGAATACTCTACGGGGAAAAAAAAACAAACAAAAAAACAAAAAACAAAAAAAAACAAAAAACAAAAAAACAAAAAACCAAAACCACCTGTATAGAAAGCTAAGTGTGTGGATTGCTGTCGGTAAGCAGGTTAGGGTGGGTGAAAGACAAATCTAGAGCCTGTGATTGGATGGTAGAAAAGGAGGGCGGGTTGAGAGTGTTTGAGAGGCGGGAGAGATAGGGAAGGAAGAAGGAAAGAAGATGGAGGAATAGAAAGCCGGCCCAGATCCGTGTGGCTTTAAATACCCACAGGTGGCTATGAATATCTTATAAGGGACGGATGATTACAGGACAATTTGTCTTATCTAGGTGGGCAGTTTATATCAATATCAATTGGCTCTGAGTTTATTGTGTGGACGTTTGGTGGGGTGAGAATTTACTGATAGAAATCAGATTGATAAATTACAAGCCTCTAGAGTTTTGATTCTGCCGGGTTCCTAGGAGTCGTGACAATAACCGCAGAGGGGGCAGGTGGCTGGTAATGTGAGCAGAGTCTGCAGCAAGAGAGCGGCGAGGTGGGCGGTCTCTGCATGGAGTAGCCATGGAGGCAGCGAGACCGCTGGGGCCAGAGCTTAGCCGGCGCTAACGTGGGATGGTAAATAACCATTTTTCATTATTTAATGCAACATAAATGAATATATTTTAAATAACTTTTGCAAGATGAAGACTGTTTGAGCTACCCCTAAGGTCAACTCAGATCTTCCCACAGGAATCGACCCAAAGATTCCCTTCACCCAAAGGATCACCGATCCGACTTCTTTGACTACCTCAAAGCTGCATTGTTTCAGAGCTTCGTTGCCCTGGAGCACAAGCCTGGATCCTGGCGTCGAGCTGCGGAAGCTTGTTTCTTTTCTTAGCATATGTTTATGAAGCAGGGTGTCTTGTAAGACACGACCCATGCTCATGACATCCAAGGCTTACTTACTACCATCCCCGCCTATCAACAGGAACTGGGTTTGACGGCCTTCAGCGGGTCTTCCCTTCCATGGAGCATTTCCTTAGCAAAGCGTAGGCACCTAAACCCATACAAGGATTATAAGCAAACATTTTCTTTCTCCCAATGTAAGCGGACAAATGTGTTCCAAAATACTTTGACCTAGACTGAGGTGGGAAGCACAGAGCCCATTTTCATAATCTCAGCCAATCCTAGTAAGCATTACACAGCATCTTGATCAGCTTTGGTAGCGGCGGTATAGCCTCCTCTTAGTTGTCATGACGATAGTCTCATCCTTTACCACCCACAGACAAGCAATTTGGGAGTGCCTTGGGGGTTAAGAGGTGATTTCCAGGCAAAGGTGTTGATATATAAGATGATTAGTGTGAAACAAACACCAATATATTCTGTAGCATTAAAAAAAAAACTTTCGTCCTGTGGTTTTATTGATTAGGGGAACAATATGGCTCAGACAGTTATATGGCTGAAGAGAAATACAAAGAGCGTGTGGAGCTGGAGAGAGGGCTCAGTGGTTAAGAGCACTGACTGCTCTTCCAGAGGTCCTGAGTTCAGTTCCCACCAACCACATGCTGGCTCACAACCATCTGCGATGGAGTTTGATGCCCTCTTCGGGTGTGTCTGAAGAAAGCTGTACCCAGATACATAAAACAAATACTCCTTTGCAAGGGGGAGGAGGAGAAAGAGGAAGAGGAGGAGGAAGAGGAGGAGGGGGCAGGAGGAGGAAGAGGAGGGGGAGGAGAAGGGGAAGAAAAAGGAGGAGGAGGAAGAGGAGGAGGAGGAGGAGGAGGAGGAGGAGGAGGAGGAGGAGGAGGAGGAAGGAGGAGGAGGAGGAGGAGGAGGAGGAGGAGGGAGGAGGAGGAATCCCAGCTTCCTAGTCTACCTTTAGGATATATCAGTTACACTTGGTACATTACAAAGCAAAGGTTCAGAAACAGCTCCTGCTGTGGAAAGTATCCACTTCAGAACCGTGTCAGCAGCAGCCTTCTTCCAAGGAGACAGGAAGTAAGTGTAAGTCTTTATTTAGGTTTTATAGTCAGACTTAGGTAAGAAGGGAACTGAAAAATATGTCTGCATTAATATTCATATCTGATGAGGAGGGTTTCAAGAACAATACTGGTTGTCACTTGGTTCTTGTTAAATGGTTTGCATCTTGATGAGAATAGGGATTAGAATAAATTAGCTAATTACATTTTTTTTTTTGCCTACAAATTTCTCTCTTGGTATGAGAGTAATCGATTAGAAAGGAATCATCTGGTATTGATTAGCCACTGTTTGTAATAGGATATTGTTACAAAACTGATTCTCTTTCTTTTGAAATTGCTTTATGAAACCTCAAAATATAATATAGATTTAGAACGTTTTAAAGGTGCTAATAAAATGCAGTACTATTTAATTTTGGCCATTCTTAATAGTCGACAGAGTATTAACGGGAGAAGTAATTATGATGTAAACATGCGTGTACACAAAGTGTTTCTGTGTTGATTTATATTTTCTATCAATATTATATATGACAGCAGAAGTTCAGCTGGAAAAATCTCATTTTTCTATAAAACTCTGAAGCTTTTGTTAGATTGGACTTTAAATTATTTCTATATCACATTTATTTATCCTTAAAAATTTTAATACACCCCTCTTTAATAAACTATTTTTATAAACACTGGTGTTTTACCTGCATGCATATCTGGGTAAGAGTGGTCCCCTACAACTGGAGTTACAGACAGTTGTGAGCTGCCATGTGGGTGCTGGGAATAGAACCGGGGTCCTCTGGAAGAGCAATCAGTGCTCTTAACTGCTGAGCCATCTCTCCAGGCCCCTTATCCTTGAATTTTTTTTTATTCTTTTTGTTATGGTATTAATTTTATTGCACACAGGAGATGTGTGCATGACATAGTATATGTGGTGACCAGACAGCTGTGTGGACTTAGTCTCTGCCTCCACCATTACATAGACCGAAGGTACCAAACTCGAGGGGCAGCCACTCACTGAGCCCTCTCCCCTGCCTCCTTCTTCACATCTACATGATTAGAACTTGTTTATCTAGGCTATCCCACTATCCTATTAAGCTCTTGAAGAACCAGTTAAAGATAAGACCCTTTGTCTTAAATGATACGTTACAAATTTCCCCAAAGTGAAAAGGCCCATGGCTTCAAAATCTGCTCATTATTCTCAACTGTCAAAACTGTCTTTCCAGAGGGCGAGAATTATCCTACCTCACAGATGGTTTTCAAGGTCATCTGTCAACAGGCTCAATTTACCTGCTCGTTTTGGGAAATTTTAAACACCACGGTGACTCATTCCCACCTTTTTACGTGACACTGTGGCAGCTCTTGTGTCCTCTAATATGAAGAATGTTCTTAAAAACAGCTTTGGCAGTAAATATTCAAAAGTATGACGTCTTTTTTTTTCTCCCTTCCGGAAAGAGACCTCGGTATCCTCTCCTAAGGAATAGGTATTCTCTGGCTCTGGCTCTCTGTCAAACAGTCCTCCTCATAACGAGGCAATAACCTTTCTATATACAGAATCTCAAAAGAAATTTTTGTCCCTATTGTGAAAGGGGAGCTGTCTCTGCCTGGATGTCTGTAAAGCACTGCTTTTGTGTTCTCACCTCCCTGTTTTCCTGGGATCTAAAGCATCCTTTTCCATTGATGTACCAACAGCCATCTGGATTACGCAGCAGTGGGCAGTTTATTAAAGGGAAGTTTTACAAAAGAAGAAACTGAACGAGTCTATTGTGTGCTTTCCGTGCTGAGCGTTAAGAACACCTGATGTCAATGGATTAATTTTTATGTGATCCTGGGTACCTTTGGGCTGTTGTGGGAAATGTAAGCCCAGTGATGCTTCTCAAAGTTAAAACCCTCATGTTCATCCTCGGGAGGCACAAATAGGCTGGGAGATGGTGGCATACACTGTTTAACGTGTCTCCCCACAGTTGTCAATCATGCTAATGGTGAGAACACCTTGCTTAGGTACTCTATGTAATAGACTGGTTCCGATCTCCTTCCTGTCTCCTCCATGCCACGGTCTTCAATCCAGCAGAAGATCGGAAAATGACTTATTCAACCATCAAAAATATTTATGGAGGCCTGTGCTCTTACAAGTCACGCCTCGGCATGGAAGAATATTCCAATAAGCTTAAGAAAAAGCCCCCACTTTCAAGGACCCCAGGCTTTCTCGGTCAGTACGTTGCGGTCTAGAAACCCACAAAGCAAGCAGCGCTGTTTGCGTGGTAAGGGCAAGGAAGATACATATTGATCATCTAAGTGCACCAACGTGTAATCTCACGCAGTTCCCTCTGCCAGCCTCCCCCGGGAACATCATTCTTATCCATTTTCTTTCTTAGATAAAAAGAAAAAAATGAAGGCACAGGCTGAAGGTCGTGGGATTTTAAGTGGCTCCGTCCGAGTCTGAAGCCCGCACTCGCTCTGAAGGAAGCCCCACATTAAACCATTGAGAAAAAGAAAGGCTACCCCACGCTGAAACGGTCAGGGATGGCAGGACTGATAAGAGGAGAAGTTTGCCGAGTGTTCTAGAGAAAGGTCGAGCGGGAAAAGGCAGAACTTGTTTGGCAAGCAGCAAGGACCAGTACGGGTTGTGAAGACAAAGCCAGATCCAGCCAGAATGGCCCCAAGGCATGGGACCACGGGTGTGGAGGCTGCGCTTTATCCTGTAGGGCCACTGCGGACTTCAGATTGAGGTCAGGGAACAATCAAGTTTTCAAAATCATAGTGTGCTAGTTTTGGATACAAAAGTCACGGCCAAGGGTAGGGATACAGGCCTCCAACTCTCCTCTCAGACACACTCTTGGTTTTTGCCTTGGCTTCAGAAGGCTGACAACCCTGCTTTTTTGTGGTCTGTGGTAGACTTGTTCGTTCCTGCCTGAGAGAGCCTCACCTCTCCTTAACTGTAATCCTGTCTCCTTGAAGTGCGTCTACATCCAACAAGGAAAAGAGAGCAAGGCAAAAAAGTTCTTTATACTATAATTAAAATATAATTTCTCTCCCTAAGAAAGCTCGGTGATTTATGTCTGAAAATCTTAGAATGAAGCAAATGTGCGTTTAAGGTGTGGGAAGAAGGCCCTCCCGTAAGCAAGGCTTGAGCCACTGATGGTTCACACAAAGACCCTGTACAGACTCATATTTCAAACTTGAGATTTTTCCCCCTAAATTCTAGAACTGAATTCTAGAATCTGAAAGGTCTGGATAGAAAGGAATGGACCACTTAAGGTCTAATTGCAAGGCAATGGCGGCGTGGGCGTGGTGCAGCTGTTTCCCTGGATGCTGCTGTTAAGGGCTGGAGTGGGGTCTGTGCTAGAAGAGACAATACACTCAGATACTTCCAAAGTGCCTGCCCAAGGCTTGCATCTGAGCGAGCGTCCATTTTCCTGGCTCTCTGGGCTGGTTTCCTACAAGAATCATTGATCACTGAGAGAAGAGAGGAAGAAGAGGCAGGGAAGGGGAAGGGAAGGGAGAGGAGGGGAAGGAGGAGGGGGAAGAATCCCAAATAATTGACTTGGGGACATTGTCTCCTCTTTTTAAAAATGAGACCTTGTTTACAGAGGCTAATAGACACAAGATTTTAGCCTACAGTTTGATAAATTGACCAAGCTTATAAAAGCTGAGATGCTAACAAATTCAGTCACGCATCCTTTGATCTTCAAGCAATAAGTTGAGCGTCGGTGGCACTAGAAGAAAATCAGAGAGCGGTCTGACAGAATAGGAACAAATCATTAAACGTGCCTTTAAAATACATTTTGGACAGTATTGACTCAGAAAGTAGATTTGGCAAGGGCATTATTTTTTTTCCAGGCTACATATATTGAAACACTGAATTTGCACGATCATATATGAACTCTGGAGAAAGTGTGCACCAAGTCGTATCCTTGAGATGCATCCCACCTACGGGAGCAGCTCCCTGCAGAGGAGCCTGAACTCACAGGATCCTGGCACAAGGGTTACTCATGGTGGAGAGGAAGTGGGTACCAGGAACTCTGCCAGCACTAGCAAATTTAAAGGCAAATGCCTGACCTTGGACCATGCAGTCAAACATAGGACACACCAAAGGTTCAAGCCCAGATCAGAAACACAGGGCGACTGGAAGCAAGCATGTAAGACCCCAGTCTGCTTCTCCTGATCACGATGCAAGCTTCTTCAGACACACGGATGAGAGAGATCGGGGGTTGTTCTGGTGTGGGAGGTGACTTGGGTAACTGTGTAAGTAATTAAATGTGCATGATACAACTTTATTGTTGATGTTCACTTCTGGTGTTCTTTCTGGGAGGACCTAACACACTAAAACTTAATTTCTGGAACCGGTTTTTGGAAGCTCAGAGTTTTGATTCTTATTGGTTAGTGATAATGAAAAAAACAAAAAACAAAAAACAAATTCAGCTGCACAGGAAAACCACACACGATGCCCCATTTTAAGTACACACGATGCCCCATTTTTTTTTTTTTTTGTTTTTTGTTTTTTTTGTTTTTTTCCGGGGCTGGGGAATCGAACCCAGGACCTTGCGCTTCCTAGGCAAGCGCTCTACCACTGAGCCAAATCCCCAATCCCCCACGATGCCCCATTTTAAATCGGATTAGGCCTAGAAAAACACTGGCATCATTTTAACACCCTAATTTCAAAGTGAAAAAAATAAATTCTACATGTAAATTGACGAGGACAAAATGAAGATTGAGTATTTGGGAATGAGACATACTCACAGAGGGACCATTTTCCCTCGGCTCATTTATGCACAGAGACTCAGGAAATGACTCCTGAAAGTGAACCATGTTCCATGCCAAGACCTAAGAACCACCCCTGCCCCAACCCCTGCTGCAGTTCTTCCCCGTGTCCTTAAATCTCTCTTTCCAATCTTTCTGCTGAAGGAATGTTTCTGGAGAAACAGTGGTAATTAAGGCCTACAGAAAACCAACGGAGCGCAGGTGGGGCGCTAAGTACTCCACGCAGACCCCGCCCCCCACCCCCCTTCAGCCTAACTCCTAACCAGAAAGCCTAGAGACAGGGACTCCTACAAGATCAAGGTCAGCATGGGAACGCCCCAGCACATAAGACAAATGATTTGACCTCTGACCGCAGAGCCTTTTCTCTGACCCAGCGGGATCAGAAGGGCTCCTTCCTGAGAATACCTGCACCTTAAGGACGGTCTGAGAATGATGATGATATCAGGTCAGACGTCCGAGTCAGGAAACTGGGAAAGGTAAGAGGTTCTTGTGAACTATATTTATCAGTCTTTCTGTTCACACAATTTCATTGAACTCCTAAAAGCCCTGAGTGGTTGGTGTTATTATCCCCTGTCTGTGAATGAAGAAATAGAAGCCTAGGAAAAGTAAAAGCCCTGCTTCGTTCGGGCTGAGGAGGTGGATTTCAAGTCTGACTCCTACTGTCTCGAGGTGAATTATGGTACTTTACAGATCACGGGGCCCTGGCCCGTGCGTCGGCTCCTTTGATCCTCATAATCCTACTAGGATGGACACAGCCTCGATGACGCACGTTCTCATTCATAAACAGGCCAAGGCTAAAGGAGGCTGTGTGCTTCTGAGATCACACAGAAACCATGTGGCTGAACCGGAAGCCAGGAGGGCTCTGAAAGTTCCCAGTGTTTTCTTGCTTGCTACTGAAATGTATGGTGCAGGATGTCCACGAACCCGGGCGGTAGAGGAAAGGGTGCAGCAGAAGTGGCTTTTCACAGTTCTAGAGTGTTTTGAGAACGGTTTCCAAGGGAAGGGAGTGGTGTCAACGTTGGGAAGCTGTAGTGATTTGAGTTTTAGCCCAGAGGGTCCCAACTGGGAGGTCAGAAGAACCCAAAGCAAACCTAGAGACGCCTAAAGA
>NC_046157.1:174515742-174605742 GCF_011064425.1 Rattus rattus | reverse complement strand
CACTGAGATAACTCCTTTTCGTGTGCCTCAGTTTCCGGGAGATGGAAAAGCACCTACTTCAATGAGTTTTTCTGAGAATGATGATCGTAAACGCGTGTAAAATGCTTAGATGAGTGCCCAGCACAACACGATTCAACAGATTATCTACTATTCATAGGACATGCTTCTATTAACGAAACATGCAGCGTCTATAGTCCCATACTCTCCCACACAACGGCTTCTTCTCTCAGCACAGAGCAGAAACTTTCTGCCAGCTATGAGCGGAGAACAGGTCCCTAGCTCTCCTCGCCAGCATCCCAGGATGTCTCCATGAAAGACAGGCATGACTTGGCAACTTGCATCCTGGCAGCTGATGTGGGGTTCCTTAGTGTCTGCATCGCTCCGCACGACACTCATTAGCCATATTGCTGGACTGCAGTGGGCCGGATGGTCGCCATAGAGCTGGGGTTAGGGAAGGGCTCCAGAAGGGGCTCAGAGCTCCTGGGTGTGGGACCGGAAAAGGGGGCTCAGGCGAGGCAGTGTACTTCCTCCGGCGTGGAGGGCCAGCTGGCTTGCAGAGCTTGTTCACCTTCCATACCTGCTCTGGGAAAACGAAGGAGACAAACAAGATTCCCTGCCTGGCAGCATGGAGCCCCCAGATAGAGCGAAGACCAGACTCATTGCAAAGAAAGCATTACTTACTGGGTTGACACACAAGGAAATAGTTTTTTCTTTCTATTCATGTGGCTCACTATGTTCTTGCTTCCAGACAATATTGTTCTGTTTATAAGAAGATAAAAAGAGGAGGAATATGGTTTGGTGGATAGGCAGTCAGGTATGGGGGAAGAGGGGCTACTTCCATAGGCCCATGCTGAGACATCCCTTCCCCGTGAGGGACCAGAATAGAGTTTATTCAGGGCATGGGGAGGGGAGTTGAGAGGGTAGTGGAGGCAGAGAAAGGCAGAGAGAAAGAGAGCAGAGATATAGAGGAGAAGAAGTCGGCCATGAGCATGTGGAGAGAGGTAGGAGTGGGTCGGGCTGGGGAGGGGGGAAGGGAATGGGGAGAGAGGGGACAGGAGCGAGGGGACAGAGAGGGAGCAAGAAGGGCAGAACAAGAGAGAGAGAGTAGGGTTGGGGATTTAGCTCAGTGGTAGAGCGCTTGCCTAGGAAGGGCAAGGCCCTGGGTTCGGGTCCCCAGCTCCAAAAAAAAAAAAAAAAAAAAAAAAAAAAAAAAAAAAAGAGAGAGAGGCAGAGGGGCAGGCCCTTTTATAGTGAGTCAGGCACACCTGGCTGTTGCCAGGTGACTGTGGGGCGGAGCCTAGACAAAATGCTAACAGATATCTGAAGATTTTTAGTTTTACGTTTTGAATTCTCCCAAATTTACTATGAGACTGACTGGAAGCAACATCATATCTATTTCTTTAGCTTTGACCATAAACTGTTTTCTTTCCCATGCTGTATAAGTAAATGTGAGGAATCACTTTAGCATCAAAACATCAAATACCTACTTCATCCCAGACATCATCTAGACTCTAAAAGTAATAGGGGAAAAGGTCTTAGTTCTCAAGTTGCCTATAGTCTAGGCGGTCAACCAAAGCCGCAGAGAAAATATATTCCTGAAATTGCTGTGCACACTCATACACGCGCACACGCGCGCACGCACACACACACACACACACACACACACACACACACAAGGGTGGAGGGCGCAGAGACAGACAGACAGACCAGACAGACAGACAGACACACACACACTCTATGATCATGATATGTTGCTATGCACAGTATATACCAACATATTAGAAGCTCTGATGTCTGGAAATAATCATTTTATTTTACCCAGATAAGTTTAAATATACCCTTTATGTAGCATGTATCTATTGTCCAAGAAGCCAGCATTATTGCTTTTTTTTTTCCAAACAAATAGTGAAAACTACATTTTGGAGGAAGATTTTGAGAAAAAGCCCTGATTCCTGCATTTCCCCTGCAGGTTTATTGAATTTGTAGCACTTGAAAGAACACGCTGCCTATTTGAAGATGGCGTGTGTCCGCTGAAGTTACACATGATTGTTGCTCCTTCTGTGGCTGAATCCATGATCCCTCAGCCTGTAGGAAGACGTGTAAAAGGTCTCCAAAGCCACTCCCCCGAGACCTTACCCTGTGACCCAGCAGCTTCCACAGCAACTCTGTTTATTGCTAAGCATCCAGGCTTAGAGATATCTGATCCTTTTGTCTTCGTTTTCCCACTGTTGTCATTAGCAAGAGCTCAGAAAGATCACGTGCTTAGCTGTTTGGCTCGAGTTAGAAGCAGAAGTTCTGATCCTTTTGGGGGAGGCCTGCCCTCATTGGGGGATTCCTGGTAGCATATGGCTCTGTCACTTTCCTGCTTGCAGGACTCTGGAGCAGCTGCCCCTCACAGCGGGGTGGCTCTCAGTGATTGGCTGGGGATCCCTCTCGCAAATGACAGCTGCAGGGTGGTTTTGGCCATGGCTGCCAAGAGGCAGAAGTTGAGGGAAAACATTATAGAATTTTCATTATTCACTGTGGCAGTGCGATGTGGCCAAACAAAGAGAGCACCAGTAGACTGCAGAACAGAAACATGTTGGGTCTGTTTCCTTCTCGGAAGCTTCACTCATGGATGGACGCTTCCTCATGGCCAGAAGGAGGAAGAAACAAATGATTCTGTAAGACACGTGAATATTTCAGCCCTGTCCTTGGCCCAAGAGAAACTAGATTTAGACCAACCTTCTCGGAAGCCCCTACCGACCAGGCACTCTTTAGAATCATCATCAGAGTTTCCCCTCTAATGCCCAGGTGAAGTAGCTGTTATTACAGAGATGTGCACGTTTTAAGTTTAGGGAAATGTGTGACCAGCTCAGATTCACTAGACAACAGCCTGAAAGGCAGAGACTTGAACTGAGACCAACTCAAGCCAAGAGATCCTCGGAAACCCATGTCCTTGCTTCAAGACTGGATGAATTTCTGAAGTTCATTGCACATGGTGGCTGACTTTCAAGATGGCTTTTCCCAGGGCAATTGTTGACCACAATAGTAAAGCAAAGTGCCTTCTCCCAGCAGAGGTGAGTAACAGGGAGTGAGACCAGTGATTGAATTCCATGGTTTGGCTGCTAAATCTCAGCAGAGGCCGCACCTTCTTGGCTCTTCAGCGAGTGCAGCTAGAGATATTAAGCAACTACTTTTGACATGAAAATGACCACCTCTAGTAGCTCAGACATCCCTGTTTCCCTGAAATTGAGGTGACTTGATTTCCGTTTGCTTTTGTACCCTGAGCACCGACTTGTCACCAGACAGTAAGGATCATTCAGTGCCTAGTTCTCTGCTGCAATGGTTGGGTGGACCGCAGAATATATGTGAACAGGGCCTGAGACTGTGGAATGTACTGGATGGTTCTGTGTGTCCACTTGACACAGGCTGGAGTTATCACAGAAAAGGAGCCTCTGCTGTGGAAAGGCCTTCATGAGACCCAGCTGTAAGGCATTTTCTCAACTAGTGATCAATGGGGGAGGACCCAGCCCATTGTGGGTGGTGCCATCGCTGGGCTGGTGGTCTTGGGTTCTGTAAGAAAGCAGACTGAGCAAGCCAGGGGAAGCAAGCCAGTGAGTAACATCCCTCCATGGCCTCTGCATCAGCTCCTGCTTCCTGCCCTGGGTGAGTTCCAGTCCTGACTTCTTTGGTGATGAACAGCAATGTGGAAGTGTAAGCTGAATAAACCCTTTCCTCCCCAACATGCTTCTTGGTCATGGTGCTTGTGCAGGAATAGAAACCCTGACTAAGACAATGGCTATTATGGAAGGCCAGGTACAGAAATGTCATGATTCCTGTGGAGACAGGAAACAGTCTGGTGGAAATGCCATCTTTGCTGAGGTAGGGAATTAATGACAAGTGGAGTACATTAGTATTTCTTTATGAGTTCTTGAGGTTTTCATTGTGAAAAGCTCAAAGACCTTGTTTCATTCTCTCTGTCTCTGTCTCTCGGTCTCTGTCTTTCTGTTTCTCTGTCTCTGTGTCTGTCTCTCTGTCTTTCTGCCTCTCTCTCTCTTTCTCTCTCTCTCTCTGTCTCTATCTCTCTGCCCTTCCTCTGTCTCTGTCTTTCTGAGACTAGAAAGGGACTCCAGTATGTGTTACTCTGTTCAATACGCTCCCAGAGGCAAGCAAGGGAGACCATAAGCCTTTCTGTTTGTTCTCCAGCCACTGTAGCTGGCACAACAGAGTTATCAGAAGGCTTTTGACTGAGAGCCCAGCCACTGGCTCTCTGAAATGGCGATGTGAAGGCATCTGACCAGATGTAATTGTCTCTCTCTCATTCTCCCCAGACTCACAATTCATCCTGATTTCTTCATCACCTAGTTTTGACACGGGAACGTCTTTTCCGATAAGCCCAGTGCTTGGGACTGCTGCTCAGCCATCTTCTGTAGCCGGTGCTAAAGGATTGGTCAGTGTTTGAGATAAACTTTTATTAGAGTGTTTCCATTAAGATGCCTCAAGGCCATTACGTCAAGGAATGAGACACATCTATCTTCTTCCGGTTTAATTGCGGCGAGGAAGGTTGGTTTTACACGCTATAAAACTGCTTTCAGGGAAGATAGAACTCCGTATCTCTAGTTACAGGGGTTCATTCTGTGAAAACCTCCAGTTTCTCTTCATACCGCTGAAATGATAATGCAGTCTCGCTTTATGAGGCTCCTGAAATGGGGTGACAGTCACCGACCGTATTGACAATGGCGTGCTCGATAAGAAGTGCTGGGAGCCAGCCACAGTCTCAGGATTTACCCTTGTGGCTCTGAGACTAGCTCTTTTCCCTCTGGAAGGTAGGTCCTCCAGGGCTCACCCGCCCATCCGTGCTAAGTCCTAGGCTGTGGTGTTGGTGAACCGTGATTTCCTCTGCCTTTCTTTCAAGTTCCCTGACCTCTAAGTTCTACTCACCTTTGGTTGCCCACTGGGCAAAAGATTCCTCCAAGTCACACGGGCTCCCTGGCGTGTCTCAGCTGAGGTAACCTCGGCTCCTGCTGCCGTGATTAGAGGTTCATTCCGAACACCATCTACTTCTGACTACACCGGTTGACAAGGGGTAAGCCCATCCTGATCTCTTGTGTCACTAAAGCAGATTTACGAGTTTTTGTTTTCCCACATGGGATTTTTTCCCCCCACTGGAAGAGTAAACCAGGGACAAAGCCTAGAATCCTGTCAGAATCCGTTTCCTATTGGACCAGGCTCAGGGGTCTCTTCCTTTGGATTAAGAGAAGAGATGGTTAACACATCCTCAGCTAATTCGTTCTTCTGATATGGATGCAGAAACCCCTTCCCCAGTCCATCACTAATATTACACTGACAAGGCTATGCATCCTACAGTATATTCAGATATAATTCAAATCTAAAATGTTTAAAGCAGTCCTTCTGTACCGTTCCCCAAAACGAGCCTAATATAACCTTTCATAACAACAGTGTTAAAGGTGTCGGAGAAAATCAGCTACACGACACCCTCAAATTCTAGTACATCCATTGCGTCAACGGAAACCCCAACTCTTCGCTAAGGTTTTTCTTAGTGTCAGGGTTGACTCCACCTTTCCTACAGCCTTCTCCAAATAATGGAAGAACCTCCAAAGTCATGTTCCTGAGAAAGATTAACTGACTCCATCATGCACTGGATGTGTGTGTTCATGTGGATATCCTACATGTCAAAGGCAAAAGCTTCTAAGGAAGATTAGGAGCACACATGTATATGGCCCCGTTAGGAGCACACATGTATACGGTCCCGTAAGCAATGCAAATAACAGTGACATAGAATTCAAGAACTGGTTACTGTCTTGGTCAAACTTGAAATAAATACTTCTGACTACTGAGTTGTCTCATGTGGGAAAGGAAATAGAAGGCCACTTCTCAGGCCATCGGGTAAAGCTCTTGGCTTCTTGCAGATTCCATAGTCTTCATTGTTTCCATTGTGAAGATGAGTTGGTGTCTTGGGGTGTAGCTGACGGTTTGAATGCACTGTGTTGGGTGGTGGGCCTAGTGCAGTCATCTTGCTGTATTCCATGTTCCTATTGAGAGGCCAAATCTTGTGAAGTTCAGACGCCATTCTAAAGAACCTGACCTAAGTTTGAACTCAGGTAAACTAAAAGGCCGGTACCCAGCTCTAGTTTCCAAGTTGCCCCCCAACAAAACCTGAGCCTCGCTCCAGTCTCTAGGCTAATCCCCAACAAGACCAGCGTCTCCAGGTTACACCCTCAACAAGACCAGAGCCTCCGGGTTATTCCCTCAACAAACCTGCACCCCCAGGTTCCAAGCCCACTGCCTAACCACCACCAATGCAGAGGGGAGCAGAAGTTAAGTTTATGATATGACTCCCAGCACCAGCCAATTATGCTGAAGGCCACAGCAGCTTTCCAGATAGATGCTTGCACACTTACCCCGCCTTGGTGCTTGCTATAAAGTCTTGCCCCGATAGATATTTGGGCCTCTCCCCACCACCAAAATCATCCTGCATGACAGCAGTGGACACGTAGGAGGGCCTGAGCTAGCTGGAATAGAATAAAGACCCTGCTGTGAGATGCATCAGATTGGCTCCTGTCTGGTTTTCAGGGATCACTACACTGTCCTGGCACTACAACACGAGCACTGTCTCACACAGCAAGCTCAGTGACCTTGCACTAGGTGAGCAGAAGTGGGGGTGTGGTGCACTATGGAAGGTGCTGATGGACTGACTTTAAGCATATCCTGTCCAACTCCATGCTGCTTTCCACGGCCTTCTACAGGACCTGGTTTCTTTGCTTCCTGTCCTGTTCTCTTCATCTGCTTAATGTCTACTTGAAGGATTGACTCCTATAAAATTTTTATGAATACTATAATTAACTTTTGGTCTCATCAAGGCTGATAGTGGAACCAACCCAACTTTATCTCTGTGGTTTTTTTCTTTCTTTCTTTCTCTTTATCTCTATTTGCTCTCCCTTTCTCTCCCTTTTCTTCCCATACCCATCTTTTGGTACAGCTTCTCCCACACTGTGTAGAGTCAAACATCAAAGAGAGGAGAACAAAAACAGGCGAATTATTGTATGGAAGAAGACGGAATAGGCCTCACGATTGCTGGTCACACTTTCATTTTCTATCAAATTAAATTTTCCTATTTCACAGGGCTGCTTCCGGGGTGGTTTTTTGTTTGTTTGGTTTTGTTTTGTTCTGTTTTGTTTTTGTTTAAGGGAAAGGTACGTTTTCATAGGAGTTTTCTCTTTGTGTGGTTAGCTATGGCAGAACACGGGGCAAAGCCAGTGTCCAATGTTCCATGGGTTCCTGTGTAACTGAAAAGAGCCCTCAATCCTCGTGGAGCCTGGGCCTCTGGGAAATCTACTTAGTGAGAAATTCTGATTGAATCCATTGGAAATTAATTACCTGGGGTCATCCTCACCGAGAGTAAATTCACCAAAAGTTACAATAGCAGTGATAAAGGGAATTTAAAGAGAGAGGCGCAGATAGAACCTACACGTGATGGTTTGCATATGGTCGTCCCAGGGAGTGGCACTATTAGAAGGTGTGGCCTTGTTGGAGGAAGTGTGTCACTGTGGGGGTGGGCTTGGAGACCTCCCTCCTAGCTGCCTGGGGATGCTCAGTCTGTTCCTGGCTTCCTTCAGGTGAAGATGCCTGGATGCTGCCCTGCTCCCGCCTTAATGATAATGGACTGAACCTCTGAACCTGTAAGCCAGTGCCAATCAAATGTTGTCCTTTATGAGACTTGCCTTGGTCATGGTGTCTGCCCACAGCAGTTAGACCCTAACTAAGACAACTCCCTTCTCTAAGAGAAAGAAACAAGCTAGTGCATAGACATAGTTGACAACAAGGGACCACTGACAGTAGTGCAGAACTATGGTTGTAGTTAGTGGCCAATATCAGGTAGTCACACTTAGGGTACAGTAGCAGGAGTCAGGTGGCATTGTCCCAAGTCTCTTCCAACTGGAGGACTTCCTTCTAACAACACTTGGTGAGAGCCAGTATGGCCCATGGAATCTGTCTTCATTTGGAGAGCAGAGCGGGGGATGGGGTGGGGAGGTGGGGGGATGGGGTGGGGAGGTCGTGGTGGTGGTGGTGGTGGAATGACCCTGTCACTCACCGTAAACAGATGAGTAACAGGGAAGGGTATTTAATGATGGAAATAAAACTTTTTTTTTCTCTCTCAATGTTGAAGGCAGAGTTTTAAAATCTAAGCAAAGGGTTTCTTTGAGAGCAGTTTGGAACTCCCTGTGCCACTCGATGAAGTGTTTCTCTTCCCGTTTCCCACTAGGGAGTAAGCTAAATCAAGGTTAGACCTCAGCAGTCTTTAGGTCACGCTAAGCAAAGCCTAAGGAAACTATCTACCGTCCATATCACCACACAGGGCTTCATCGCACCAGTGAGGAGCCGTTGCCCGTGGGTGACTCGTGCGCATGCGCCGGCCCTCCATGTTCCTAAGTGCCCCTCCTTTGTTAATAGCCAGGGTCTGGGTCAGCCTGCTCCAGGACATCTTTGTTCCTCTCAAGATGGACGTTCTACAGGAGACCAACAAGGGGCTTACTGCTCTAACCTTAGAATAAAAGAAATAGGGGGAAGTTTTGTCATGGGTTTTGTCGAGGGTTCGATCCTGAATTGGGACAAGGAAGCCAGGATTGTAACATAACCCCTTATCTATTTTTGGATAACAAGGATGCTACGTGAGGAATTTCTGATTCTTTTTTCGGCAAAACATTTTCAAAGGTTCTATACCTTATCAAAAGACCAAATACATCTTTATCTTTTAAATGTCCATAGATTGTTAAAGATTACTTTTGGGTTCACAGAAAATCTGAGATGAAAACAAAAAGATTTCCCATTGCCTCCCTGTCACACATAAACAGCTTCCCCTATTATCAACGCCCCAACAAAATGAGTCCTGTGTAAATCTGTGTGGTTCTAGCCGTGTGTCATTCTCACCATCATCATCCTCACCACCACCATCCTCACCGCCACTCCCATTCTTTAGTTTGTTTCATGGTTCATGGTTCACCCCACCCCTGCCTTTTTGGATATTTTTAATTTACATTTCAAATGTTATCCCCTTTCCTGGTTTCCCATCCATAAACCCCCTAACCTAACCCCCCACCCCCTGCTTCTATGAAAGGGTTTCCCCACTCACTCCTTCCTGCCTCCCTGCCCTGACATTCCCCTATACTGGTGAGGTGCAGCCATGGCAGGACCAAGGGCTTCTCTTCCCATTGGTGCCCAACAAGGCCATCCTCTGCTATATATGCAGCTGGAGCCATGGGTCTGTCCATGTGTACTCTTTGGATGGTGGTTTAGTCCCTGGGAGCTCTGGTTGGTTAGTATTGTTGTTCTCATGGGGTTGCAAGGCCCTTCAGCTCCTTCAGTTCTTTCTCTAACTCCTCCAACAGGGACCCCATCCTCAGTTCAATGGTTGGCTTTGAGTATCCACCTCTGTATTTGCCATGCTCTGGCAGAGCCTCTCAGGAGACATCCATATCAGGCTCCTGTCAGCATGCACTTCTTGGCATCCACAATATTGTCTGGGTTTTGTGACTATCTAGGGGTTAGATCCCCAGGTGGAGCAGTCTCCGGATGGCCTTTCCTTCAGTCTGTGCTCCAAGCTTTGACTCCATATTTCCTCCTGTGAGTAATTTTGTTACCCCTTCTAAGAAGGACTGAAGCATCCACATTTTGTTCATCCTTCTTTTTGATCTTCTTGTGCTCTGTGGATTGTATCTTGGGTGTTCCGAGCTTCTGGGCTAATATCCACTTATCAGTGAGTGTGCGGTTTTTTTTTGTGATTGGGTTACCTCACACAGGATGATATTTTCTAGTTCTATCCATTTACCTATAAATTTCATGGAGTCATTGTTTTTAATAGCAGAGTAGTACTCCATTGTACCACATTTTCTGTATCCATTCCTCTGTTGACATGGTTCGCCCTTGATGTTAAACCTTCTATGGCATTAGACAAGTGGACGGCGACCCAGGCATCATTAATACCATACTGACTAGTTTCATCATGTTGTAGCTTCTCTGTGCTCCACCTTTTTATCCCGCAATCCTTGGCACCCATTCAAAGCCCTGACTTTCATGTTTTAAAAGTGTTATCATCTGTCCTTCTCTGCACTCATATTCTGTGTTCCTTGGAGAGTGGAACACGGACAGCGACTCCTGTCTGTACCCTTCTCAATCCTGGGATCATACGGACACGTGACCCAGAGCCTTGACTCAAAAACAGGCATGGGAACACTGTGCTCACTCCCTGTCTCTTCTAGCCAAACAAATGGATCGTTAAATTGAAACATAGTATTTTCAGAAGCGAAATAAATCTGTGGGAGAGCACTTAAAGTTAATGTTCAGAATTATTGTTGGGGAATCTATTTTCCTCCAACCAAATGTATGTATCAACAGACCGATGGCAGGGCAAGGCAGAGCATGGATCCAGTTTCTCCGGCTTTCGGACTTTAGCACCATACTGATATTTGCATTTTGTGGTTATGTATTCGTACATACTGCCCAGCTTGGTTTCTTTTCCCTAAAAAGCTAGTGAATGTGTACTTCACTAGCCTGCCCGAGGACGGCAGAAGAGACCTAGCCACTTAGAAGTCACAGCATCTAGAGCGAAAGATAATATTCAGAGGCTTTTATACTTAAGGTTATAATATAATGTTATAAATATATTATAATGTAAACAGTTTATAATTAATTCAGAGGCTTTCATATGTTCTTATAATTAAGACAAATATATTGGGGAGGGCAAGAACATTTTGTGGCTTGGCCCTTTGCTATACAGAGGGCATCTTGCCTTCATGAGAACTTCTCAGCCCACCTTTTCTGGCAGCATTGTCTTGTGTTGTCGTTTTCTTTTAAAGATTTATTTATATATTTATTGTACATGCGTGCTCTATCTGCATGTACACCTGCAGGCCAGAAGAGAACATCATTACAGATGGTTGTGAGCCACCATGTGGTTACTGGGAATTGAACTCAGGACCTCTAGAAGAGCAGTCAGGGCTCTTGACCGCTGAGCCACCTCTCCGCCCTCTTGTTTTCTCTTCTTTTCAATTAAAATGGGATAGAAAAGATTGGGGAAGGCTTTGTTAATAGTAATAAATAAAACTATTTTCTTCCCTCACACTCTCAGCTAACATCTGTCAGATGCTATCCAGGGACAAAAAGGATAGAGCCCAACACTTTCCTGTCTGCCCTCGCTTAGCCTAAGGAGGGGTTGGCTAGTGCCCCCTGGGCCATAGCGAGCAAGATCGTGCCTTCTTTCTCTACAGCTCCCTGTAGGAATTTTTACATCCCCGGAGAGCTGAATAAGGGTTTTTTCAACAAGCAGAGCTACGGCTAAGAGCCATTGTGAGATGAAAAGAAACCCCAGCTGTGTTTTACTCATCCCCGATCCCAGCTGCGGCAGGGCACAGAGGCCGCTGTTCCTGACGCCGTATGTATCCGTACACATTCACATCGATGCATATGAGTGCGTGACTTTGAAGCCGTTGGGAAGCCCTGAGCCTTAGAGATGAATTAATTTTTCTTTGTAAGACAGGCCTGACTATCAATAGATAACGGGGTAAATACATCACACTTCTCTGCTTCTTAGATTATAAAGACCCTCGGCATGAGTTCAAAGATCCGGGGTATCAAAAAGAAATCATACCGTGAGTGGCTATGTCGAGCAGGCAGAGGTGTGGAGGAGGAGAAGAATAATTTCAGGCAGGTCAAGAACGAGCAGCCCATGTGGAGGACCAAAGCAATGAAGGTTGAAGCAGATGCAAGGTAAGTGTATGGAGAGACTTCTCCCTGGCTTGGGGTCATCAGAGCCACGTCTGAGAGGAACCGAGTCTCACAAACAGATGCCGAGTTTAATGCTATTCTTTAGGGGAGCTTTGGGAGTTTTCTTTTTTGTTTTTTGTTTTTGTTTTGTTTTGTTTTGTTTTTTTTTTGCTTTTTGTTTTGTTCGTTTTTGTTTTTGTCTAAAATGAAGGGTAAATTCATTGAAAGCAAGGTTCTTCTAGAGAAATGGAGAAACTTCAGACTTTGGGTAGCATCACGTTTCAGTGGGTTAACAGCCAACACGGTCAGGAGACGAATCAGAAAGCAAGGCTGGAGCCAAGGAAACATTCTCTGGACCTTTGCTAGACGGAACTTGTGGGATGACCTTTGTATTAGGAAAGGTTCTCTAAGGCGCAGGCTGTTCTATATCCCATGGATGTCCTGGAGGGCTGCAGTTTTCAGTTCCCATTTCACCTTCCACACACACACACACACACACACACACACACACACACACACACACACACACCAGTAGGTGACAACACCAGCAAAGGGGCCACTCTGGGTAGACGAGCTTGCCATTGAGGAGGACACAACCATTGTCCTTCCGTGCAGGCTGCCACCAGAAGCCGTGACTTAGATTTAAGGTACTAGTCTAACCTTCAATGATCCAACCAAGAACCACCTCCCCCCACCCCGCCCCCAGATATGCAAAGCTGCTTGGGTTTTAGTTACTTCCTAATACAGTTAAGTTGACAACCAAGTTTAGGGATCACAGCCAGAGAGCCCCTCATGGACCGCAAGGTCCACCAAACACAGTCACTGTCCATAAGAACATCATCCCCTTCAGCCCCATCAAAACATGCTGGGTTTTGAGCTTCCCTTCCTCATCATCCAGTCCTAGCAGTAACGGAGCTCTCTGAGCACCCAATCCAATGATCTTGGTTTGCTGTGCCAGCAGCTTTTGAGCGCTAATTCCTCCCAGGCTTTAGGCTTAATGTTTTCCTCTCTTTCTTTGCTGGCTTTCCCAGTGGTTACTATGAGTCGATCTAGGAGCCTTTAGGATACTATCCTTGGTGGGAATCAGTCGCCTCCTCCTTGCAATTCTCAATATAAGAGAGAATTTCAGTACTGAAAATGGGAAAACGTACTCCTCAATAACTAACAGGAGAAAAAAACAGCAAGACCCCAAGTGACCAAATGTTTACGTGTCCCCAAAAACCCTGGACAGGATGGAGAGGGAGGATGTGGAAGGCGTGACTATGCCTAGAAAGAGCCCTAATCGTCCACAATTTTCTCCACATTCATTACACTCATTCACAAGCAGAATATTATTTAGATGT
Source organism: Rattus rattus (assembly GCF_011064425.1). Taxonomy (NCBI): domain Eukaryota; kingdom Metazoa; phylum Chordata; class Mammalia; order Rodentia; family Muridae; genus Rattus; species Rattus rattus. The sequence goes on along the minus strand of NC_046157.1, from coordinate 174,592,636 downwards.
CGTTCCTCTGTAGATGGCCTTGTTTTTATTATTTTTTTAAATACAAGAAAAAGACCCAAAAATGTCCGCATTAGCCCGATTGTTAAGCTGTCCTCTTTGCCTAGCAAGAGAGGGATCCAATCTATATTCAGCAGGGCTCTTCGTTATGCCCGCCCTCCCTAGAGCCATAAAGCTGCAGTCCAGAGAGTGACTTAAGCCCCCTTGTCCTCACTCTTCATGGAGGGAGTCACATCTGTGGTTTGCGTTGGGCCACGGTCCCTTGGCAACAGTGTTTCCATGCTGAAAGGAAAGTACACAGCTGACCAGGATTTAGAGATTTGTTCAAGGTCAAAAGTAGCACTGCCTTGCAACAAGCTTCCCGGGAGAAGCCCGGGGCACTGGCAAAGGCATGGCTATTTGATAAGGTACGGCGGGCAGCCCTAGAAGAGCCATTAAGCTCTGTTTGGAGAGAGTTTAGGGAATTAAAATGAAATAGAAGATATAGGCCCTTCCTCTTAGGACTGTGAAATCTAATGGAAGAAATAAAATCCACAGGCAAGAAAATGGGACAGTTATAAATGAAAATAGATAGGAGTCTCTTCAGGAGAACAGCAGAGACATGCAGAGACGTTTGCTGCTAATTGGACGGGTACAGAGACAGACGTGCTGCACTAAAGCATCCTGGGAGTGTGTGAGGAAAAGTCTGTGAAGGTTTCCCCTTCACTGTGTGGATGGGGGGGAAGAAATTTAGAATGCTACCCCAGGGTTCGAACAGATCGCCGATGCTTATTTCTACAAACTCCATATCAAGTACTGTCCCCCGAACTCAGTCTGGCATAGAGAATGATTATGAACATCAAGGAATACACATGGGAAGAGGAAGTTTTGGGGTGCAGAAAGGGTCAAAAGAACATGAAGGAGCCCAACCGTGGTAAGACGCCACTGCTACTCCAGCCCTCATGATACAGAATAGGTACTGTTCTGCTCAGTACAGTTCAATTCCCTCACCCTGCTCTTCAGACCCGTTCACTCTTACTAAGCTGCAATACAGGGACTTCACCTCACAGTGAGGACGGGGGGACCAACCAGCTCACTGCTCAGCACGGAAGGCTTCAGTTATTGTATCTTCTCTCACCTTGGTGTGTGAGGAGAGCCCAAGCGACAGAGAGGCAGAGGTGTGCATGTAAAGAACGTAGCAGAGAGCAGTTACTCCGCCCACAAAAGCCAGAGCGCTTGACTTCGTCAGTTTACATTGTGCAAAACTGGTCCTGAGGGTCAGGACAGGGCCTACACCTCGTTAGTGCATAGTCTGTCACTGAGCAACATTGCCAGGCCCGTTGAGTTCAATCTTGGTTGCTTTCCCTAAGTATCACCTAAAAAGGCCTTTCAGGAGCAGTTTACAAAGCAAGCTGGTTTTCAGCGGGAAGCATGGTTTTTTGTTTGTTTGTGTTTTATGAGAAAAGCACAGTGTTTCATGTTGTCATTAGAAATGCATCCTCAACACGATGCATTGTCCAGTACATAACCCCTCCTCCCCCAGGTATCAAGGGCAAGGGAGAAAAAGGGCATGGGGTTCCTTGGATGTTGGTCTTCCTCTTCCTGCAGCTTCTCTGTGAAGTGACTTTCTTTTTCAACCTATAGACTATATAAGACAATGGTGTGACATATCTTATGAACTCATTCCAAAAGCTCCTGCATGGATTCTGTAAAACTTCTCTGGTGTCTTGCTGGACTTTCAGAATTTGAATGATAATAATACAAATGTTATATACTCTCTGTCTTAGTTAGGGTTTTACTGCTGTGAACAGACACCGTGACCAAGGCAACTCTTATAAGGACAACATTTAATTGGGGCTGGCTTACAGGTTCAGAGGTTCAGTTCATTGTCATCACGGCAAGAACACGTCAGCACCCAGGCAGTCATGGTACAGGAGGATCTGAGAGTTCTACATCTTCATCTGAAGGCTGCTAGCAGAATACTGGCTTCCAGGCAGCTAGGATGAGGGTCTTATTCCCCACACCCACAGTGACACACCTACTCCAACAAGGTCGCTTCTGCAATTAGTGCTACCTGCTGGGCCGAGCATATACAAACCATCACACTGTCTAAAAGTATTGTCCAATGTATCCCTAAGTCAATGTTCCCAAAAGACTGTATAGTTTTCCCCTTTCTGATGCTGTTCTATGAAAAAATCAATTATTGTAAACTTCAGATAGATAAAATTAATATTAACCCTAATCAGCAAAAGGTGTGCAGAAATAATTGCTTGCAAAGTCTTGAAACACGGCGTCTGTCAACATTCCTCTTTTGAGGTTCTTACTTTAAAGATTATGGCTGTGTTTTCTCTCACGATGTTTGCCTTTCAGAAAATGCAACTCAGTAATCTTTTCTTCCTTGGGGACAGCAGGAGGTGAAGGACGTGTCCAAGCCATGGATATTTGGCAGCTTGCATTTTTGCGAAAGTGAACGATTACGATTGACGCTGGCCAGCAATTCTAAGTTAGAACACAGACTCCCATTCTGGTCTCCATTCGAGCATAGCTTTGAGCCTTGAGATCAGGTCAGAGCCCCTCATCACCATTCAGGGTCCTCCTCTGTAGAGCCCGTATCAGGAAGTAGCTCTGCGTCCATATAATTTCCTTCGAAATTAATTTTTTGAGTGAATGGTTTGTAAGTGGATTCGTGAGAGGTTAGTTCTACAGAGAGGAGTGGGGAGTAACTATTAAGAACAGGACAGTCGTCATTCACCACAGGAGCACTTGACAACATAGCATTGTGGCCCAAGGTAATGACAGCGAGCTGTGGATTGCAGCGTTTAGTGCGACTACGGCTATCTGCTATTAATTTAAGGGAAATTATTTCCTAATTAGGATGGCCACCCATCTAGAGCCTGAGGTGAAAAAGTAGGGAAAGGAAAAAAGGAAACTGCTGTGCACTGACTTCACCGGCGTTCCTATTTTTAGTGTGCAGTGGGCTCACACACAGCTGTAAGAAAGTGAAATCAGCAAGCTTAAGATTTAAGTGTGGCATTGACTTATTTAAAATTTGATAATCATTCAGGTGTTAATCAGCATGCATCCCTAGTCTGAGTCTTTCAGGCTATGTAGACAATGATAAAATCAAAAAGGGCCGAGCTTTGCTCCAGGACTATCAAGTAGCTGAGCACGGCTCATTTGTCCTTTAGGGTCCCCACTCTCTGTGCTTGCTCCTACAGGGAGGTGGAGAGGAGACTGTGGAATATCCTAGACCTTGGTGTAGAAGATCCAGAATCCGTATCTATCCCCAACTAATGGTATGTCCTATCTGGGCTGCTCTTAACTCCAATTGGCCATGATTTTAAGATTCTTACCCCCATGATGTCTTCTCCGTTCTCCACCTTCCTCTCTTTCCTCATGTTCTCCTCTGACCCCAAACCCAGGAACCCCAAACCTTGCCTAGATCTCTTCTTCCCAGCTATTGACTGTTGGCAACTTTATTTAACCAACAGTTTTAAAATCAAGGAGCAAGGTCACATTGTACGTGTGGATTCTCTCATTCCTGGGAGTAACCGGGCCTTGGGGAACAGTATTTATCATTACAAATTAAAAGATCAAACCTCAACACTTATAGAGGTTCTGAGCATTGCAGGGACACAGTGCAGGAACCTTTGGTGCATAGAAAAAAAAAGGGGAGGGGGGTGGAATATTCACAGTTGGGAGGTTTTCAGCCCTACTTGAGAATACCTTGTTTTCCTTTGAGTTTCAAAAAAGATATATTCTGCCCCAAAGCATCCTGACTTCCCACTTGATCTATACTTCTGCTGGGGGTTCATAGATCACTCTGACTTTCTCAACTGTAATTCTCCAATGTCACTGTTTGTTGCACTGCAATGAAAGACTCTTCCATAGTCTTGTAGGTTCCATGTGAGCACACACTGGGACAAGGAGGTCTGATAAGTGGATGGACAGACCAATGGATTAAGTGGATATATGAACATATATGAGGGGAGGGCATTCATGGCATAAGGTAGCAAGGAATTGGGCCAAGGCCATGCACAAGCATCCTGAGAGTAGACGTTGGGCAACCTGTTAAAATGATGTAAGCGATGGTGAGCTGTTGTTTTTAAAACAAAATCCCAAATGTTTGATTTACCAAATGAAGACTCAGGAGCCAGATGCTGTGGTGAAAGCCCACTACATTAGCTCAGAGAAGCAGGGAAAGCAGCCAGATGACCTCCCTCATCAACACTGAGGAAGAAAAAGCTCCCTCTCCTTCTCCATGCTGTCTTAAATGCCATTCAACTGGAGGAGAAAGGAGTTCCTCATTTCTCTTTCCTGGGTTCTCTTATGTTCACCCCTTGTCCACTGGTTGCTCGCTCCATCTTTTGACCCACCCTTGACTTTATTTAGCTCTTGTTTACAGAAAGCTCTTGGGTTAAAGGTGTGTGCCTGGGCTGAGCCGCACCACATCAAGAAACAGGTTCCCAGTTCACAGACTTGGGGTTTGTAATGTGATCAAATATGCTGCAATGCTGAGCCCCTGTTACATGGCTTACATGGCTGATTTGCATTTCTTCTTAATTTCAAGTCTCCTCAAGGAACTTTTGCTGGGCTCGAGTCCTTCTTAACCCTCCCTCTTGGTAGGCCTACATCCTTCGTTCTTAGCCATGTGCTGTCAGTGAATTGATTACAACCCAGGTTCTCAAAGTGTTCTCATCGAGTTAAACCACCTTGCATGTGCTGTTGTCTGTGGCCAGTGCTGACTGGTTGGAGAAAGAACAATTAACCCATCAGATCTGTTCTTAACAGAGACTCCTTGGAAGAACTCAACAAGGAAACTAAGAGCATAAAGTTTAGCTCTGGTCCATCTGTGTACCTAGCTAAAGGACTGAGAGGCTACTGTGAAGTCTCTGATTCTCCATCTTAACAAAATAACTACTGAATAGTTGTAAGGTAGGACATGCATTTGTTGTACAGAGCTCCTGTATTGTGTGTGATCATTTTCTGTGCTACGTTGATGATCAAGTTCTTGGTGGGTAGTACAACTCATCTGTGATACTCTCTTAAGAGAAAGCTTAGATTTGGAATGCATGTGTCAAATTACAATGCCTTTTTGCAATAGTGAATCCCAGTCTAGAATTGTCTGGATCTGCTGAGGGAGATAGAAAATTCCAGTATATGCATCTGGAAGAAAGGGTGGTCCTCCAGGAGTGGAGAGCCAAGAATGATGAGTGATCTCCTTTCCTACCTCAGAACATTTGCATTTGCTCTCCCCCCATGGCATTTGTGTGATCAGTTTCTTCTCTCATTGGACTCTTATAAAAAAAAAAAAACACCTCATCTTGAATAATTTTATTAAGAAATCCCACCTTTCCTCAGTAACTTACTCTCTGACCCATTAACATATTTTCATTTACAACACCAACGTCCCAATGTGAACGGAGCAGGGATGACACCAAAGAGCATGCCAAACTTGATGGAGAAAAGCCCATGAGACACTTTTCCTCATCCACCAACCCTACCCTACACACAATGCTGTAGGCAACTGAGAAAACCTGGGGATGGATGAGGTGGCCTTCCTTGGGAAGAGCACACCAATTGGTTGTCTGTACCAACCATGCATATAGCCAGCATTGTATGGCTTGAACAGGTTATACTTGGGAATAATATTGTGAACGCACATGTAGTGTGTGCACATAAAGATTTGTGTGCCACCGCAGTAAAAAAAAAAAAACAAGCAAACAAATTTGAAGGAGAATGGCAGGGGATATATGGAAGGGTTTGGAAGCTGGAAAGGGAAGGAAGAAATATAATCAAATTATAATCTGGAAAATAAATACATACATACATACATACATACATAGGGGAGGAAGAAGGCCATTTCCAGTTGGTCTGAGGATGGTGGGAAGAGAGGAGCCTCGGTCCTGTATGGACAGTGGCCAGCATTCTTCATGTTTTACCAACAGGCTGCACATTGGCTCTGCCTGCTTCCATGTTTCCAGACCACTTTCTCCTTAACTCTTTCCTATGTGGGACTTCCCCTGCATGAGGCCTGATACCTTATGTCTGAGACCTGGTCGGAATCTCTTAACTGACGGACGGGCATTTCTTAGTACAGGATTGATGGGGCCATGTGAACCACAGCCATAAGAACAAAACCCATAGGACTTAGGATTCATTTCCAATCTCGACAACACTGCCTGGCTTCTATAGCCCTATTATCTGAAATAAAAAAAAGAAAGATAAAGAATTTTCTTTTAAAAGTCACAAACTACGTTTTCTTTCCTCCCTGGTGTGGATCTACCTCAGGGTCTACTCTTTATGCTTTAAAGTAAACAACTATAGTTTTGATTAAAAACTAAATATTATAGCAAAAAAATTATGTTGACTTAAAACCAAGGAGCCTTAGTGCTTCCAGGCTCCCTTAGGATCCCCCTCCATGAAGTTATGTAAGACAACGGGTAGCCCACAGAACTTTCAAAATGAAAATGATAAAAGTTCTCTTTGCCAACCACGCGTGTCGGGTACATGCTGTCTGTTTCAGCCACTCTCCTATTGTCGTGAAGAAATGTTTTGACTGGAAGCAACTCACAGAAGAGGGTTTGTTTTGGCCTACAGTTGTGGAGGGAGGATCCAAGATGGTGGGGAAAGGCGTGGTGTGAACACGGGGACAGAACACTGGCTGACGGCACTTCCGACCACACTGGAAGGAGAGAGAAAGAGGGAGATGGAAAGAGTGAGGGAGAGAACTTAAACTGGAAAAGCTAGAAACCCTCAAAATCAGTCCGCAGTCCAGCAAGGCTCTCCTGCTTAACAGTTGCCTACGCTCTCCAAACAAGGCCCCCAATAGGGAACCAAGGGTTCTAATACATGAGTCTGTCGGGGACCTTTCTCATTCAAACCACCGTGCCACACATGAGCACACACACAGGAAGTGCAAAAGATGGGAGAGGAACGATCCACCCGTGGACCGGTCTCTCCCCAGAAGGGCATGTTTAGTTCAGCAACGATTATAGCTCGGACCGGAAGAGGCCTAAGCAGAGACCTGCAGCCAGCACTCCCATCTCCATTGTGTTTTCAGTCAGTGGGCGCCAAATACGGAGCAGATGGCCTATCCATTAGGCTTTTTAGGAGCCTTGTCATGGTCTGGCATTCATTAAGCTTGAAACTTCCTGGGTTGCAACTTCGGTCCCTGTGCGGTAGATCTTGGCATTAGCCCAGTAAGCATGCAGGGCTGTTTGGTATTGAAAAGCTAGGGAGAAGTTAGCTTTGTGTGTGTGTGTTGTGTGTGTGTGTGTGTGTGTGTGTGTGTGTGTGTGTGTGTGTGTGCTGTTCAGGGGTTTCCCTGCACTCTGAGAAATGCACAATTTTGCCTCATGTTCTGAAACTCACAAGGAGGGACTATTAAAGATCCACACAACCCATTCATATTTGCAAGCTTGTAGTCTACGGCTCTCCACATAGGCTAATGTCATTATGCAGGAAGGCAGGTACAGGATAGAAGGAGGCCTGTCATTGGACAAGAAGGGAGGATGGGCGGGAGAAGTTTTAGAAAGGAGAGAAGGAGCCAGAGGGCTGGGAGAACATGGCGGCAGATGTTAAGATTCTTTTCTGTGCATAGATACAGGTTGTTGTGAATATTTTAAGGGATGGGTGTGTTCAGAACTGTATGCTGTCTACATGGGCAATTATATCTTATCAACTGGATCAGAGGTTATCGTGTGGTGTGTTCTTTCATGTGGCAACTTAATTGAGTCCACAGTAAGAGAGCCTCAAGATAGGCGGTCTGTGTATGAAACTGGCGTGGCAGCGACCCACCCTGGGAACTCGATGGGTAGAGAGATTGCTGCTGGGCTCAGAGAGTAGCCATCGGCAGCGTGAGATGGGGTGGAGCTTAGCAGGTGAGACGCTTGGCTGACTGGGATGAAAATATCCCGCAGATGCCATGTGAGGTACAGTGCCCACACCAGCGGGAGATAAATGAAACCTTTTTTATTTTTACTGCAACATCTCCATCCCTTCTCCCACATCCATGCATATAATTTAGTTTCCCACCAAATCCCAGGTCTAACGCACCTGCAGTGTTCCATCCCTCATCTTTTACAATGAAGTCAGTCGCACAGAGCATACTACACTTTGTAGTTTTGTTGAGTATTTATGAGAGCAAGGGGAAGGGTGTGGCCATGCCCATTCTTGGGGGGGGGGCTCTCCTGTGTTTTAGTTACTAAGTCCTGTAGACAGAGCACTGAGCAAGACAGACAGAATTACTGTCCTCTCAACAGTGGGGGTTTAGATAAACTCTGGGGAGGTTGTGGAATTCTGGAACACAGTTGGGAATTCTACTCTCTCAAGATTCTCCAATCCATGGAGCCAGACGCATGAGAATTGGCAGATAACTAGGCCACAGAGATGCCAGTCAGAATATTGAAGAGGGAATACATAAAAACAAAGCATATGGAGCCATTGGTGTCAGAGCACCATGTACTTGTTGTATCTCTGCCCCCTGCTATATGTAGAACACTGGGTCTATTACTCACTCTTTCTAAGCCTCGACTTTCCTCATCTGTAAAATGAGACCATCAACAACTTCATTTGGTCTAACTGTAGACAGTAAATGCTTTAACACTTAAAAGTCCCAAGTTCAGGGACATGTCATCTGGACATGCTCAAGTCCAGATCTAGTCCTTTGGTTCTAGTAAGATTCTAAGGTATACCAGAAAGACGAATCCGTAAGGACCAGAGGTGTGGGCTGATATATTGGTGCTTGCACGGGTACACAGCTGCCTCTTAGGACTCCCGGACGAGCGGCAGAGGGACCTTTACAGATGTGTGACTTAATAAAGCGTGGGGCATAGACAGGCTTGGTGTTGTCGTCCTTGCTTCTGCTCCAACGAGACTGGTCAAGGGGATTCTGCCTGTGGGCCATAGACAGAAAGACAGCTGCAGCTCTGAGAGAAAAGTAGAAGCTAAAGCCTCATCTGGCAAAAGTACCAAGGATAGAGGTTGCTATGGTGGCACCTGGAGAGCCTTGACATTTATGATAGAGGGATCAAGTGACCCGGCACTAGTGAGTGCACAGTGGCTGGCGCTCTAAGCGGTCAGTCCAGTTCTCAAGTCCTTGGCTGACCAAACACTATTAATGAGAAGCCTCCAGATTTGAGCCACCACAGGGGCAGGATGTACCTGTTAGAGTCTCTTTCTGGTGCCCCCAGCCCACAGGACCACATCTCAGCAGTAGGATCCCAGACAGACACTCTTGCAAAAGCTTGAATCTGTATCCCCTATATCAAGAGAGCTGGCAATCTTTAGTTGATTTCCTTCTGCTAAGAGGAGCCCATGACCTTTGACGTCCATTCAAAGCATCTCCCTGAACAGATGGTTTGCCTGTGCCTGTGCATTCCCCACATCCCACTATTAACTTAACATTCTTCTTATTATTTCTTTCCGTTGTGTTTTGGCCTGCGTGTATGACTGTGTACCACATACATGCAGTGCCTGTAGAGGCCAGAAGAGGGCGTCGGATCTCCCACAACTGGATGAAGTTGTGAGCTGCCCTGTGGAATCCAACCGGGATTCTCTCTGGAAGAGCAGCCAGTGCTCTTAATGGTTGAGCCGTTGTTCCAACTTGACCATTATTAACTTTTGATGCTTTTCCATTTCTTTGTCAATTCTGACAGAAACAAACAAAAATTCTATGTTTTGCTACCATTCCTTTCTTTAAAATGTAAGACAGTAGCAATTGGTTTGAGGTAGGAGAGATATACAGAGAAAGGGGAAAACCATAACTCTGTGAATGTACACTGCCCGGCTGTGATACAGCACTAGAGTGGGTTGCCAAGAAGCTGTGTTTTTTTTTTTTGTTTGGTTTGTTTTTTTTTTTTTAAAGGAGAGAGAGGAGCCAGGAAGTGGTGTTAAAGTTTACCAAAGCTTACCAACAGGGAGATAAAGCTCCTAATAGGGGAGATCCATGGGGAGGGTAGCGGGGAGCCATGGGACCATTTAGAATTTGAGGGTCGCTGCAAGTCATTGGACTAGAAGCGTCTTCACCTGCAGGTACCTGCTCCACAAAAGCCTGACTGCTGCTTACTCTGTCCACGGTGCTGCTTGCGGCCGTGGGGCGGGCGAACAGGAAGCTCCTGTGGTCTGGTGACTGCAGCTGGACTCCTGTTCTCCGTCAGCTGTGTGCCCTTTTTACTGCACTGCTTACCTCAGAGAGAGGGCGTTTACAAGATAGAAGTCACAACAAGCAGTGCCACCATTAACCTAGCTTGCTGTGTTCTTGCTGGGCCACATTCCAAGGACAGCAGGGTTAGGGTACAGCCAGGAGGCAGGTTCCCTGTGCAAACAATGCTGGTTCGTCCAGTCCCGGTGGACAAATGAAAAGACAACGTTTTTCTGATCTTGGTCCATTTGGCTCACTTCCATTACGCCCATTGGTTTGGCCTGAGCCTTAAGTGTGAAGAAGGGGGCATTTCAGAGACATGGCAGCTGATGCTAGTGTCTATTTTCTCAAGGATCAGGCCCTGTGGAAGCATGAAGTGGAGACATTGTTGCGATATCGCACAATTCCTTCTAGTATTCCTTGTTTTAGTCCAAAGCCTAATGGCTTTGTCTTTTCAAAGTGTCAGCAAAGAAAGCTCAGTCTGGCCCCTTTTGCTCTGACGGCTTATGTACGAGTCTCACCAGTCACTGTCGCCCTGTACCTGTGGCTCCTACAGCCCAGGAGGGGAGATCTGAGCAAAGACTAGAGGGAGGAGAGCCCAGGCCCTCTGTGGGAAGATGGGGGTAAAACTCTAAGGATGTAATGTTAGCATCCAGGCTATAATGCCTACAGCAGCCTTTTCTCTCTCACAGGTATGAACAAAGCATCTTATGGAGAGATTTTCTGTGAGTGTAACAGACGTCCCTATGCCAGGCTCTCTTACCTAGAATGTAAATTTACAACAGAGTGGGTATCGGTGACTCTATATCCTACTCCCCATTCCCTTCCCTGATTCCTGCCTGGGAGTCAGAAAGCCTGGGTGATTTGTACCATATGACACCTCCCCCATCGGCAGAAGAGTATAGAAAGAGACTCCCACTTCTGCCAAATGGGCCCTGAGTTCTTCTCTTCAGGTCCCCTACCAGGCTGTTGTCTGTCTGCCTGACTGACATGGCATTAATAACTTCTCTAATACACTCCCCGCTCCCTACAAATCCATCCCTCTGTGTTCCTCTTGAACACCCACATGCCGTTTTCAGAGACATAGACCCACTGGCTGTTCCACTCGCTGTCAGGATGGCTTGACAATGAGGCATTCTGTGGCTTTCGCTTGGCACCGTTTGCCACCAATAAGAAAACATTTTAAGGAGTCTGTGACTGAACAAAAGAGTGCTTTTTACTGTGCAATGTAACTGGCTCGTGGCCAATCATATCCTCCCTCTCACGAATGCCACGATCAGATAACCGAAGAGCTTGGGTCAAAAGTGGGGATGCCTGCGGTCAGTCCTGGTTCCGTCATTTATGACTAGCTCTGGAAAGCAGGAGGGGTTATTTAACCTCCCCTATGCCTCAGTTCCTCATCTTTAAATGAGGCTAATCACTCCATCTGCCGCACAAGGGCAGTATGTGGATAACATCGGTCATTACGTTTAAGATTCTCAGAACAGCGCCCGGCTCCTCTACAGAGGGAAGTAGCTAGTACCTAAAATACACACAAATACAAACAGCCGCAAAGTCAGGCCTACGAATCAACTACAGATGAGGAGATAAGCTTGGTACTTGTTGATGTTGACATATTTAACTTTGAGAAACAACTAGGCAAGAAATGGCTATCATCATGACTAGAACCCGCTGTGGTAATGATAACATGCTGCCCTGAAACTGGAATTAGAGACTTTAAGTCTTCTATGCCTTTATAGAAGGGACTGCAAGGGACCAGCATGGGTGCTGGGCAAGGTGCAGTGGTGAGGAGCTGGCAATGCTAACTAGGAAGGCTTGTAACTGGCTCTGGGTGCAGAGTGGAGAGCCTAGAAACTAGTGTCCCGTTTGGTTAATGGCAGATTCTCCGGGGCAGGATATGGAGAAGGCCATGCCTAGAAACTAGTGTCCTGTTTGGTTAATGGCAGATTCTCCGGGGCAGGTTATGGAGAAGGCCATGCCTAGAAACTAGTGTCCTGTTTGGTAATGGCAGATTCTCTGGGGGCAGGATATAGAGAAGCCCACACCTAGAAACTAGTATCCCATTTGGTAATGGCAGATTCTCCAGGGCAGGGCATGGAGAAGCCCACACCATTCCATCCGAATGCTCCTGAGACCTGTGGGCACTCACTACATTCTCTGAGCTCCGTCTCCAAGTGGTTACTGGTTTTGCTCTGGGCAATTAATGCATTATTCTGACTATGGTTATTTTTCTGGAAGTGGCACCCTGTCTATGGCATAATGTTCATTCCTACATACCAAGCTTCCTCTTAGAAAATTACTTAGACACTGCAACAGTCTAGCTCATTAATAAATAAAGTTCATTTTGGTTTCCTAATCCATAAGTAGCTTATGTCATATATGCACTACCTTTGGATTTATAGCACACATGCTCCCCACCCCCTACCCCCGTTTCTGCATCTCTTTTTTTATTAACAGCTCGATAGAGGTGTAATTGACATGCAATGGACTACGTGTGTTTTAACCTTACAATCTGACAAGTTTTGACATCCATCAACATTTAAACAACCATCCCCACAAACAAGCCAATGGACCTGACCTGCCCATCACACCACGCCATTTTTTCCCAAGTCTCTTTGCCGTCTCTCTGTCATCCCCTTGTCCTGGGGAGACTCCTGGGCAAGCACCAGCCGGCAATCGCCGATCTGCCTTCAGGCGTCATGGATTACTTAGAATTTCTCAGAACTTTGTTGAGGGAGCCATACAATATATTATAATCTTCCTCCCTCCCCTCCCTTTACATTTCTTGTCTTTTACTGCTGTGGCTAAGACACCCAGAATGACGTGGGAATGGGGAGAGTAGAAATCCTTATTTCCGGCTCGGGGAGAAAAGGGTTAGTATTTTACCCATGGCTGGGCATTTCTCGTTATTCCATTTTAGGAGACTGCTTTTTACTCCTTGTTTCTTGGGAACAATCCCCCCCACACCCCACCCAGGAATGTTTCCTAATTTTCCTTTTGAATTTTTGTGTCTCTGTTACATAGATTTAGAACTAACTCATTCAGTTTGTTAATGTTTGGGGCGGGGCACGTGTCTTAAGATACTTCTATAGTTCTGGTTTCACTAGTCATTGTTCAAGAACATGCTCTTCTGACAGTCGTCATGCGGTCAGGCTGCCTTACACTGCTTTGCCCTCTGATCTATTTCTAAACTAAAGGTCTCTCTTTTTTTCTTTCTTTTTCATTTTTTTGGGGGGATGGGGGGACAATTGCTGACTGGTTTTAACATCCACACTGTAAAGATGAACCTTCCATTTTACCTCCAGGTTCTGACTTTTTTTCCCCCCACGCATTTCTCTGCTTTGTTGCTGGGTGAATCAATGTTTAAAGGAGCCCAGTAATTAATGATTATTTCACCTCAATCAACAGATCCCTTCACTCTTATGAAATACCCTCATTTAACCATAAGAGTATTTTGTCGTTCCAAAATATGGAATTTAACCCATGTCTGTCTTTCCGTTTCAAGTTTCTGATGTAGAGGATTTATTTATGGTCAACAGACAATTTTTTTTTTTTTTTGCCCTTTAAAGGGGATACTTAGATCCTTTGTGGCTGGTGTGGGGGCTGGGATGGTCAGATTTCTGTCTGTTATCACCATATTAGCTTGGAATTAGCCCTACCTTGGCTCTGCAGTAGTAAGATTTATGGGATACAACTATAACTTACCACACTGTCCTAATCCATTTAGACACTGTAGCAAAATACCTTTTCGCTAGGTAACTTACAAACAATGGAAATGCATTCTTCTCAGCTTTGACCGCCGAGTATAATAGTAAGGTGTTTCCGGGCTCTCCCCACAGCCTCTCCTTAGGCTCTGAAACAGCTAGTGAAAAAAATCAGATGAGGCACACATCTGTGTGTAGAAGGTGGGCAAGGTTCATTACAGAACAGAGGGAGGGACACCCACGTGAGAATGGACAGTTGTTGGGGTAGAAATCTCGGCTCACATCTGGACAAACCACACTAGGCCAACACGGTTCCACGGAAAGGTTTAATGAGAGGGGAGAGGAGAGGAGAGGGAGGGAGGGAGGGAGGGAGGGGAGGGGAGGGGAGGGGAGGGGTTAGGGGGGAGGGAGAGAAAGGAGAGGGGAGGAGGAGGGGAGGGAGAGAGGAGAGAGAACAAAGAGGGAGGGGGGGGAGGGGGGAGGGGGGGGGAGGGGAGGGGAGAGGGAGAGAGGAGAGGAGAGGAGAGGAGAGGAGAGGAGAGGAGAGGAGTAGAGGCCGGCCATGACCACGTGGAGGGGAGGGGGTTGGAGAATAGGGGGAGAAGGGACAAAGGGGAAGAGAGGAACAGGGGAACAGGGCAAGAGCAAGGAACAAGAGAGCAAGGCGGGGGCAAGCAGCCCGTTTTATAGTGTCAGTCACAGCTGGCTGTTGCCAGGTAACTGTGGGGGTGGAGCTTGGACAGAATGCCACGGAGAAGAGAAAGGCTCACAGGGTGAGAGAGGACAACAGCCAGAGAAGCAATTGTGCTGGTTTTTAAGGCAGGTTTAAAACTCCCCTAAACAGGTAACTTTCCCAGGGACTATTGCCCTGCCCAGGGGACAATGGTGTGTCAAGCCTCCTGTTCGGTAGGGTGTTAGGAGCCTCTGGGAAATTCAGAGTGTCATGCCCACTCAAGGCCAGAATTTGATCACCAATCACATAACAGAGCAGATTCAAAAGAGTTAAAAGGACGAAAGTAAATGTAAGATGCATTGTCCTGAGTGCTGGGATTAAAGGTGTGTGACACCCACTACCCTCCACCCAGCTCAGAAAGTGATTTAAGGAAGAGATAATTATCCTTGGTTATACAGATCTGTTAGTCAAAGAAGTCGAAAACCTGTCTTGGGGCACTGAGTCTGGTGAGTGGGGATATTTTCAGCTCATCCTGTCATAGAAGCCCTGAGGTCTAGCTCTAATGCAGAACATTCTTTGGGATGGGCAGTCTTTACTCTACTTCCCCAAGACTGGGAACCAAACAAACCATTTCTTTCTCTACGGTCTGTCTCTGTTGGTTTCTAAAGAGGCCGAGCATAGTAGGACCACCCAGGTAACACCTGGTAACAAGCAGAGTCCTGCAGTCTGAGTTTCCGGTTTTATAAGCTGTTGTTCTTGTGGGAGGGGCTTATCCTCAATGACCCTCAACTATGCTAGTACCTGGCTAGTGTACCTAGCAGCGGTGCTGGAAGGGACCCTCTTTCTGGTTCTCAGATGTCACTGTAGCAATTCACCTGGCAAGAACAAGAGATATTAGTGCTCCCTTCTGGCTGTCAGACTATTTAAGGAATGGACTTCTCAAATTAGAAGCTCCTTAGGAATGTCCTGCTGGGAAGAGAAATAGCTGAAGCCCTGGGGGCACCCAGAGGAGGAACTTGTCTCCAGGAGTGAATTCGGAAACTTCTGACATTGTAGTGGAGACTTTGTTGCCGAGAGCTAGGTCAGGAACCATAGTGTGTCTGGACTGCTTAGTTATGCAGTCTCTCGTCTTTGGTTAAAAGATGGGAATGGTGGCACACTTCTTTATTCCCTGCACTACAGGGATTAAACCTGGTCTAACCTGGAGCTAGCTTTAGGACAGCCAGGGCTGTGGAGAAACCCCCGTCTTGAAACACCAAACAAACCAAAAACAAAAGACCTACCCTTGTGTCCAGACCTTAAAATGAATGGGGTAGTGATTGGGTCGCTGGATCTCTAGGTCCCTCTTCCCAATGTGTCTGCAATGAGGAGTTCTTCTTTTTTATCCTTTTCGCTAATAATTTTACTCATTTTAATTCAGTTAATGAGGATCGATGGCAGAACCAGGCTTGGGGTGCAGGCTGTGACCCGAGTCCTGTAATCGTGCCTTTTTGCTGACTCTTTGTAATAAGAGATGAGCAAGTGACAGCAGTAGTCGATCCAAGAGAAGCTGGCACTATTCCCCTCAGTGAGGTTTATGGGAATGGGAGCGCTCAAGGCCATGGTTGGGCCTCCAGGTGGGTAGGGTAGTATTAGACAGAAACTGCGGGATACATGGAGATCCAGACACATTGGAGCCTTAAAGAAGAGGGGAGGCTTCCCTTTGAAGTCTGGAGGGGAGCTTCCTCAATGTGAGAATGAGGCCCAGCTTGCAAGAGTGCTTCTTGCTCTTGTAGAAGACCCAGATTTGGCCCCCAGCGCCCACATGGTGGCGCTGGACGAGGGTCTCCATGGCCCTCTACTGACCTCTACAGGCGCCAAGCATGTAGGCAGTGCAAGTACATACATGTAAGTAAAAGACCCACATACAAAAAGTAAGATAAATCCAAAAAAGGAGTGGAAGTGGGGGAAGGTGGAGGGGGTGGAGAAAGGAGGGAGAGAGGCTGACCGAGGAGAGAGCTGCCATGAGAGAGTGGGGCGGGGAAGGCTACAGAGGCTCTTCAGAAAGCAGTAAACCTTTCCCAGATGCCCAGAGCAAAGGCCGGACTTTTTAGTAAGAGAACATTTATACTGTAAGTGAGGACACAGTAAAAACACCATACGGGATGGACCATTCCATGGTAGAAAGTTTATTGGGGATCAAATGGCTAAGGTTATTTCTGGTGACGGTGGGGTTGCAGGAATAAAGGGGGAGCTGGGGTGGTGTTGGTTAAGAAGAAAGATGGCGAAAATCAGATGGATTTTATCTGACTGTCTTTACGGTGGGGGCCTTTGAGATGATCCAGGCTGTTTGGATTAACCCGGAACTAGCTGCTCTTGTGCAAGATAGTTGACCTTTGGGGCAGGATTAGGGAGGTTTCTGGTGGTTTAAGGGGGACTCCTGGTAAGCAGGAACCTGTCTTTAGGTCTCTGTTTGCCCAATAATCCTTCTGTTTAACGGGCCGAATTCCTTCCGTTTAGGATGTTGTCACCAGCACCGGCGTTTTAGGGGGCTGCTTGGGTCATAGCACATAAACTAAGTGATTTAGCTCAGCAGAGCTGTGTGGAAGGAGCATGGTCTTAAACACCGGTCTGGGCTGCTACTGGGCTACCATACAGGAAGCTCCTTGACTGCGCCCCAGAGGCAGCTGTAGAGGGCGTGGCTTCATCTCTATAGGTCTCCGGATCATGCCTGGAGGTGTAGGCCAGTGCTTCCCACACATTTCCCAGGATGAATCGGGAGGTATTTCTCTGAGTCTCTTATAAAAACATGAATCATTCTTCATGAGGCAAACCCTTCATGATCCTTTGGTCTCTTTAGGGCCCCACCTTCTAAGAACATCAATTTAGTAATGAGGATTCAGCACATGGACTTTGGTATACAGAAGTACTCAGACCGTAGGAGTAGTTTACATTCAGTTAGCACTAGCCTGTGTTGTATAGTGTGAAAACCTTACTAAGGTGTACTGCCTATCTTTGTTTACCTAAGCAGTTACAGCAAAATAACAAGGACTCAGTGGCAATAGACATGTGTGTGTGCGTGTGCGTGTGCGTGTGCGTGTACGTGCGCACTTGAGCACTGAGAATTCATTCTAGGGCCTTGGGCATGTATGGTAAGCATTCTACCACTCTACATCTCCAGCCTTTGTTTGTTTAGTAGTTGTTGTTTTGAGACAGGGGCTTGCTATAGGTCAGACTCACTACATCAACCCAGGTTAGCTTCAAACTCATGTTCTTCCTGCCTCTACCTCCTGGCAGAGTGAATGCAGGGTTTACAGGCATATGCTACCATGCCCAGACATTTGTCTCTTACAGTTGTGAAGGCTAAAAAGTTCAAGAAATCCAAGACAAAGTTGCTAGGGGCCTAGTCACTATGGAAATCAGAATGGAAGGTCCTTTACAAACTAAAAATATAAATACTGCTTGACCCACTCCTGGGTCTGTCTGTCTATCTATTTATCTATCTATCTATCTATCTATCTATCTATCTATCTATCTATCTATCTATTTATCTATCTATCTATCTATCACATATATATATATATATCTGATATATATATATGGATTCTAAGTCAACACACCACAAAGATTCTTGCGCCCCCATGTCATAGTTTCACAACTCACAATAGTTGTAGAATCACCTCAGACATCTGCCCAGTGGATAGTGCACATCTCTCTCTCCTCCCTCCTTCCCCCTCTCTGTAACACACACACACACACACACACACACACACACACACACACACACACACACACGGGAGTTTTACTCCGCCTCAACATTGAATGAAATTATGTCATTATCTGGATAACGGATGTAACTGGAGATTGTCATGCTAAATGAAATAAGCCAGCCTCATAAAGACAAATACCCAATTTTCTCATGGCTGCATAAAGCCGGAATGGAAATGAGATGGGGCCTCTCTGAGGTGAGGCTACAGTTTTTATAGTAGACATGGGGGAGAGTATAGCTGGAGGCATATCTGGAAGGGTCCAGACCGAACTGGGCCATGCAAGATGGGGGTGAGGTAAGGGTGGGAAGAGAAGAAAAAGAGAAGAGAGCCAACAGTGTAGGGACCAATAGTGAGCGGGAGGGGGAGGGGGGATGGGGAAGGGAGGGGGAGGGGAGGGGGGATGGGGAAGGGAGGGGGAGGAGAAGAGGAGGGGAGGGAGAGGAGAGAGGTGGGGAGGGGGAGGGGAGGGGAGAGGGAGGAGGAAAGTGGGAAGACTGGGGAAGTGAATGAAGTCAAAGCACACATGGTATACTTGAAAGATTTTGTTTCTGTGACGCCTACCACTACATGGAGCGAATATATGGCAGATTTGTCCCCTGGCTTGCAGATCACTGACGTCATCTAAGACCACCAAAGGAGCCCCAACTTATGACCCTGCGTTAAACCTCATTTCTTCCCAAAGACCTTTGTCCTCACACTGTGACACTGAGACCCGGGGCTCATAACCCAGGAGATGCGAATACTCTGTAGGTATCAGTTCCAGCCCCTCCTACCTGGTCTTTCTGCTGTGGCTACTGTACCGACATTTCCTTTGTCACTGTCCTAAGTTGTACACTGCCCTGCTGTTACTTCTGTTTAAGTGCTCAGTCAGGTTTCCAAAGAGGTTCAGAATATGAAAATAAGTACTCTATGTTTACCCAGGTAGCCCCCATTTTTGTTGTTCTTCAGATCTTATACACCTCCACCTGGTGCCGTTTTCTTTGCCTGAGCGCTGTCTTTGAATGTTCTCACAGGCTGGGTTAGACTCTCTGTGGCTGAAGACAGTCCTCTGCTTTGTTTGAAAGGCATGTTCAGTGCACAGAATCCAAGGTTAGCAGGCTTTGTTCTCTCCAGCCTTTAAAAGCACACTCCACTGTCTTCTAGCCAGCGCTGTCTCCAGAGGGTGCCTTCTTATCTTTACCCTGGTTCCACACACACAACATAACTTCTTTTCCTGGGTGTTTTCTGATCGCCAGGTTTCTGAAATTCCAGAGTGGATATGTCCTCAATATAAATGATATAAATAAATAAAACATAAAACCTAAATATATTTTTAAATATATAGACTAAATAAATATATTATATATTAAGACAAAAGTATTTATATAGAAATATATACTTCTATAAATATAGTGTATATATACACACAAAGATATATGTAATAAAAATAATTACATTTATTATATATATGTATATATCTTTGTATATATGTTTTTGCTTATTTCAGATAAGGAGACTGAGTCTGGACCCTATTTTCCCACACCGAGGGAGAGAAGACCCCCCCACAGCTGTAGAAATAGTTCCATTAGTGGCAGATGTTGATCTCACGCATTTGTGAGTGTAGGCCATACATACTTGGTTTGGTCCACTTTTAACATATTACAGTCAGGAAAGCACCCCCACTTCTTATCGTATGTTGCTTTTGTGTCATCTGAAGGACCAATCTTCCTTCTCATACCGCAGCACATTTTTCTGTTCCTTTGCATGCCTGGTAAAATTGCATATGCAGCAGGCTTTGTGAATTTTACCTTTTAAGGTGCTAGCTATTTCTACCTCCCTGCAGGTATTGTACCTTTATAGCTTTAGTCTGGGATGTAGATGCCTAAAAACTGTGTCTCTTTTCAGTTTAAGTCTTCCTTTTAAAACTGGTCATATAAAACTAGAGCAATGTTCAGTCCTTTCTGCTGGGTCAAGATACTTGTGAGAGCTTCTGAGAGCCCCCGTTCTGGCTTCTGGGAAGAGACTCCTCTCCAGCTTTATGAGAACCAGCCTAACTTAGATCTAAACCTCTTAGATCCTTTTCCCCTGAGATATGTTACCCACACATGTGTCCCACTCAAAGCTTTGTGGAACCCCTAAACTGCTCATCTCTGGAGTGTCACTCCACGGGGCTGTGTCCTCTCTAGACTTCAGGTTACCTTGGTGTCCGGGGCACCCAACTTCACATCTTCAAATTTAGGAGTAACTGGATGAGTTAGGCTCTAACTGGCTTCCCTCGCTACTGCTGGCAGATGCACTGGACTCCCCTCTCTGGTATCTACTTTGTTGCCTTAAATTCGTTACATGTTAATATACATGTTGCACATTTCCTGCTTTTGCTTACCGGAAGTAAGGAGTGTAAACCTAGTACTTGATTTTCCACACCGTGGGTAAGCTGAGGCCTCACACCTTTCCTTTGTTGTACGGATGTATCTATTCCCTGGGAGGTTAAAAATACCCACACCATCAAGCTAACTCTTCAGTGCTGTGGTTTCCGGCACTTGGCTTTTGTATAAATGTCTAGGAGTTACTGTCTAAACCTGAGATATAACCAGAAGTGAGTCTTATTTCCCTGGAGTCTTTGCTCCTTCCTTTACCACTTAGCTGATGCTCTCCTAGTAGGTTGCTCCCCACCCCACCCGCCACATTTGTTACCCACGTCAAAAGGGCTAATTGCTCACAACACCCAAGCGTTTACATTGTGGTTGACCTTTCAGCCCTGACATAAGAGGTAGATGCATAAAACCATGTATTTGGCTAAATGTGAACCAGCTGGTGTCTTTATGGTGTGGACGGGAATATCTAGTGGATTGTGAGCTTTTGATTCATTTACAATGATAAATATAAGCAAAACCAAGACGACTATGAGCCACTTAGCAATGGCGACCCCTCCTGAGAGAGTCCGTAGGCAATCTCATTACGGTGCAAACACAGGCTACTCAGACACTCAGGAATCCAGGGGGCATAGCCTGCCAGGGTACTAGCTTGCAGGACCTACACACAGACGGGCATGGCTGTGCTCCTCCTGGGATATCTGAGGTGGTGATTTGTTCCATGTTCGCTTGTACAATGCAGGTGGACAGTGACGAGAAAGAAAAGTGAGGCAAGAAAAGCTGCCCGTCCCTAGCTGGCCTTCATTTTGCCCCTCCCCCTTCCCCAAACCCCCTCCCCCTCATCCCCCCTCCTGAATGCGTCTGTGCAAAGACTATTGGGAACCTGCACTTCTGTCCCCCTGTGGATAATGTGCAAAGAATGAAAAGTGACGAGGGAACTCAGATAATGACTACATTCTCACATTTTGGGAAGAATTTTTCTTTTGTGAAATGTAGCAAAAAAAAAAAAAAAAAAAACAACTCTTGCTAACATCTTCAGTTTGACTCCCCCCCACCCCCCGTCACTTTTCAAACAACAGAAGCCTACCTGTCACTAAGGTAGTATGTGACAAGACAAATGTGTTTCAGTAAGCCCAAATTTGAGCTATAAAATAGTCTTTGATTTCTGCCTGTTTTTGATAAACGCTCTTTGTCAAAACTCTCACCATAGGCTACATACTGTTTCTCTAGTTGTCAAATCAGCTATGGTCTTACTTTTTTTTCTTTTCTTTCTTTTTTTGGGGGGTGGGGTGGGGGTGGGGAGGGGTATACCATTAGCATCCTAGCCTGAAACAGTGCTCAAGCAAAAGCTTGCAAAACTTGGATCCATCTATTCTGCTAAAGGCTGTAAGCTCACTGAAAGCCTGTGGCATGCATCTGAGTTGCCCTTTGGAAATTGACCCTTGCCTACCAGCCCAGCATGGGAAGGCACACAGACACCTCCGTTGGCGGCCAACAGCCCAGCTGAAAGTGATGCCAAGTGCTTAGAAGAGATGAGACAGTGAAACTAAACTTTTTTTGACTCTGTTGGAAAATCCCGCTGAATTTCCATATTGTTTCACAGAGCCCTGACACTCAGAGGGCCATTATGTTAAAGTGAAGGGCTTGTCCGATCCACCAGTAATTAGGCGGCTATATTGTGCCTATGACTGATTGCTGTTTCAGCTAAAGGTTTAATAAAAAGCCAATAAAATGACAAATACACAACACCACCCCTCCCCTTGCCGTCTTCTGTTTAAACAGAGCAGAATATAAACAAAACCTATCATCAACTCGCTCTGCCTAGGACACCTATTCCTCATAAAAGATGCTGGCTTTGAGATGGAAAATTCAGA
This sequence comes from Rattus rattus, assembly GCF_011064425.1. Classification (NCBI taxonomy): domain Eukaryota; kingdom Metazoa; phylum Chordata; class Mammalia; order Rodentia; family Muridae; genus Rattus; species Rattus rattus. Next base: position 174,570,165 of record NC_046157.1, on the reverse strand, counting down.
AGAAACGACTGTCTGCTTTACTAGTGTCTCTGCCATCAACAAGCTAGATACCAGGTTAGTGGTGACAACACGATGTTTGATTTGACCCTTCCATGGGCTTCCTTGATGTCTGACACTGGCTACATTGGCCTTTGGATGCCGCCAGGGCCTGGTTGCTGCTACTTTGAACTATAGCAATCCTTTAATGTATATACTTCGCTGTCTCCCCACACGGTGAAAAATATACAAAGCACATTGCATGCTCACGTGACATGTAGACCAGAGGCAGAGCCATTTTACGGTCTCTGGGGCTAGAGTGCCTTGAACTTAGGAACAAAAGCCGAGAATGAGAGGAGAGTGTAAGGTTAGAAGACAAACAGCATGGTATCCGGTCATTATTGCACACGCCATGTTGTCAGAGAGAATGCATGCACCTTGCACTGAACTGTGTCCTGTGTAGCTTCCCTAGCCTTTGTTTCCAAAGAATGGATCATTTTCCCCGAGGTTTCTGTGCTCCTCGTTCATTCCCCATCTACCTCCAGGTCCTGCTGAACTCACTCACGTATACCTGGGCGTGGCCTCCTACACTGGAGCTAATACAATAAGAGCTTGTCTTCCATACTTGAATCATGAAGAGAACAATGAGGGAGACAATAGTGTTTTTTAAACACCTAGACAAGCTAAATCTAGTTTAATTTGAGCAAAGAACGTTTATGAATCAGACCACACTAAGACACAGGAGAGGCTCAAATAGCTCTCTACCTGGCTACCCCAACAGGCAAATCACGGGCAGGGAAAGAGCCAAGGATCCAAAAACCAGTTTGATTGGTTACAGACACATGCTTGCCTTATACAGACATGGCCTGATTAATTAGCGGCCTGTGATTGGCTGAGGCCTGGCTGCTGTGATTGGCTAAGACTCAGGTGGGGCTATGTGCTTAAGTTAGGCAATGGTTTGTTATACACAAAAGCCTTATCCAAATTTTATATAATTTAACATTAGTTATTCATTTCTTCTTGAAGAGGCTGAAGAATTACTGTTCTGTTATTCAACTTGCCTTAATATTCTGGGGCGGCTGAAGAGCTCTTATACCAGCTCTTGTCCTCACGGAAGAATTCGTTTATTCTGTTGCCCGGGTCTGATTTAAGCATTATTCGTCTTTCCGTCTTGCCCCGGAGGACTGACCAGCTAAGCTCGACGCCACCATAAATAGCTGTTCAAACTGAGAAAGGGACAGTCATCCTTCCGTCATAGGAAAGTTTCAGTAAGGAGAAGAGTATGTCTATTCACGGCTGGTGCATCTCCAAATGATTTCAATTTGTGGTGATATTTTAATACAGAAAAATAAACGAAAACACTAGCACATTTGGCATTTGAAATTATGCTGATTGGCTGGCATATTTTAAAACACATCAACTAAGACAGGCATCAATGTCTGACAAATTTTTATACAAAATATATTGTAAGAAACAAACGAAATGGAATATGTCAACAATTTTTTTTTACAAAATCAAAAACTAAAAACCAAAAGACAAATACATAGAATTACAGGAGCTGTATTAACTCTGTGTAGAATTTAGAATGGCTCTTGGGCTTTATAGTCCTTTTAAGATTCAATCTGTAAAATTGCCCTGGAACAATGAAGACCTGAAATCAAATCATAAAGCAGACTAATGGATGAAGACTGTAATCCAAGTGGACATATTTTATCCTGTCTGTTCAAAGTGAGAGCAATTCCTTTTTCTTTTATAAGCATAAAGGTCCACATTAATTTGCCTTACAATAGTCATTATTTCCTTTCCAAAATTTAAGTTATTTTTAAACTGTAATCTCATTGTAGTCCTTTTTCTGACTACACTATTTTCTGATTCCATTTCTCCACATATATCAGAAAAAGTCTCAGAATCACCTAGCACTGTGGCATTGAGCCATGGGTGTCACAAAATAGCCGTGGCGAGAACTGGCCACTATCCGAGGGCTTTAGGGCATAGATTTTTTTTTTTTCCTTTGAAATGATCATCTTTGGGTCTGAATATCAGTGTCTGCCAGGCAGGAACCAGATAGAACAAGATCAAAACCCCCGTCTTGTTGGCGGCCTTTATTCCTTCGCTGTTTCTGTGCAACTTTTCGGAGAGCATCGAAATTCCCTGCTGTCCTCTCTGTGTGCCTGGGTTTAATGTACAGCCGCATGTCCCAAGGGCAGCGGAAATTATGCTGCCTGGGCCTTTATCTGTAAGCAGCAACACAACAGGGCGGTGTAAAAGAGAAGACAGATTTATTTAGGCATAAACAATGTAAAAAATATTATTCGATCCAAGAAACATAAAATCCAATATCCCAATAAATCTGGCCGGCAAGCTTCACCTGATTGCTAAATGATGATTCAAAAGAACAAACTTTCTTTAATGTTTCCTGGTTGACAAATGCAATTTGTTCTGGCCACAGCTCCCTAGCTTTGTCAGAAGCTGTAAAGCCCTTCTCTTTTGAGTGCCAGCGCGGTTCAGGAGGTTTAGAGGACTCAGAGTCGGCCCTCTCATCCGATGGTGCCGCTCTGTCCCTACCCTTTGTTCCAAAACACTTAAGAAAAATGGGCGGTTTTGAGATGTGGCATTACAGAGCTGCTCGTTTTTTTTAAGTCCACTAAATGATCTAGTCTAGCATGTCTCGAGCATGAACGTGCACACGGTTTGCCTGACAGTGTCACACAAAACACACGCACGGTTATTTGGGGTAAGGGAAGGGAATCCTTGTTTGGAAGAGTTCTGCACAGCCTATGTGTTTGGGGGGGTCTCACTTGGTTTCAGAAGAAATGCATGAACGACCCAAGTGATGTAGATACTTTCATGGGAACACTCATCGAACTCTTTCTATGTGGCCCGGGTTGGGACGTGGAGATTTTATGATGGGTATGATCCGGTCCCATCCTGCTAGAGCGTACAGGATGGGAGCCAATCTTCACAGCTTGGTATGGAGATGTGGGGCAGATGGGCAACCTGTCTCCTCGAGTCTCAAGTAGAAGACTGGTTCTCGCCCCGCCTATTCTTGGTTGGCGAGGACAGGCCCAAACTCCCTTTCTTCCAGTGCTAGCATCTCGGATGCCCCATTCCTTACAGGATAACTCAAGCCTCTTAGTGAGGAACGTGCCTCAGTCATGGAGGAAGGACTACTGTATCGTCTGAAGGAGATACTGGAAGCATAACAACATGTGCGGAGGAGGTTGTAGTAGAGGTGGGGGAAATGTGGCTCCTCTCTTGTGAATAGCTGGAACGAACCCTGCTTCACAGGGCAGCTACCGGAGAAAAAGTCACGGGGGAAAAAAGTCGAGCACGGTGCTTAACAGAAACTCAGGGTTTAATACTTAGGAGTCTCGTTCTTTAGTGTTATTCTTGTTAATGAATGTGCTTAGCAGAAGACTGGATTTGAGACAAGGTCTCACTCTGTAGCCAGTAGTCAAAGTTGGCCTCAGTCTCAGGTCAATTCTCCTGCCTCAGCCTCTCAAGTGTTGGGATTGGAAGCATGAGTCACTGCGCCTTAATGTGGGCTTGCCTAAATTCTATGTAGAGGGACATCAATGAATAACAAACAACAAAAAGAACACACCCCCCTTTCGTTAGGGGATTGTAAAAGAAGATTTATTTTTCAAAATAAACTGAAGGACAGTTTATTTGTGACGACTTAATCGTCACCATCTGCGAACTGAAAACGCTCCCTGGACCCATGAACCCTTGGTTTTCTTGGCTAAATAAGGAGGACAATCATAGTGCTGACCTACTTCATAAATTCTGTCAAGAATGTCAAAATTGCTTGAAGAATGCAAAAGTCCTCTAACAGGATAACTATCTTTTCCTTGGCCTGACTGAAGCTACTCTGGGAACCAGCGGACTGACTGAACAGCATTCTCTGTTAGCCACTTGTCAATTGGTGCAGAGGAAATGCCCCTAAATAGTATAGAAAAATACATTTTGGGGAGTTACCATGGCAACCTACAGAGCACTTTAGAATGCCTTAAATCTGCAAGGCTCGGTTCTTTTATAGTCCAGATAATCAATCACAATGTTGGAACACCGTGACGTCTAATTCACGCCAGTTTCTACTTTGACTGAGTATATGGTACTCTATATAATAACACCCCCCCAATGCCTTATATCTTATATAAAAACACATAACCCACTCTATCTGGAAACTACTACTCACCATTTATATCTAACTGTATCTCATGGATAGACATTTATCTCCTAAATATATCTTTTTCTTAAAGTGTTTGAGGATAACTGCCAGACAAAAATTTTAGCATACATCTCCCCATGATCAGACGAAAATGTGTAGTTTTTTTTTTTTTTTCTGGTACCATTTTTGCCACAAACTCTGAATGATCATTTTGGTAAAAATGCAGATTCCTTTGAACTCAGTGTCCGAGAGTCTGATTGATAGATTCTATTTAGAGAGCTGCTTGCATACAGAGAAAACCAGGACAATAAAATATTTAACATATCAACAACGGATTTTTTTTTCCTAGCTGGAAAGAAGGTACCATCAAGTTGTTAATCAACTGACAGCAAGAAAGAATTCCAAGATAGCAAAAGAAGTGTAGAGTCTCTCTCTCTCTCTCTCTCTCTCTCTCTCTCTCTCTCTCTCTCTCTCTCCTCTCCTCTCCCTCCTCTCCCTCTCCCTCTCCTCTCTCCCCTCCCCTCTCTCTCTCTCTCTCTCTCTCTTTCTCTCTAGATTAAAAGGAACAATGATTTTAAAACCATGGTTTAACTCTTAGGAAAATCTCTCCATGTCAGTCCTCCTTGGACAAATATCAGAGCCTTCGTGGGCTGGTGTAAGTCCATTTGCAAATGGTTCGTATTAACTTTGGACCTCCATAGAAAGCCCATTAATGATTGTTCAAGGATCCCCTCCCGCTCCCTTCTCCTTGATCTTAGTTATTTTATTTTTGCTTTTCTCCATTAATTATTTATTCATTTTATAACCCAATATTTCCTCCCCTTCTAGTCCCCCCTCACAGGGTCCCTCCCCTTCCCCTTCTCCTCTGAGGGAGTAGGGGTCCCCCCAACACGCCCCCCCCCGGGAATCCCTCACCCTGGCACATCAGGTCTCTACAGGGTTAGGTGCACCCTCTTCCATGGAGGCCATACAAGGCAGCCCAGTTGGCGACCAGACTCTTAGAGTAATCAACAGGTTTAGGGACAGCCCTACTCCAGTTGTTGAGGGACCCACAAGAGACTGCCACCCCAAACCTACACAACCATCCATGGTCAACATTCAGGCATGGAGGGGGAAGGTGTTCATGAACCCCCACCCATAATAAGTTGATGGTTTCTGGCAGAGGAAGAGGGAGTTTTCTTTAAGAATATAGTTTCTGGCAGATTGACCCCAGCCCAGTGAATGGCCCCATACCAAGAAATATATATATTTCAGGAGTTGTGGGGTGGGGAATACAATCAAACCACATTGCAAAAAATTAGCAAAGAACACATTGAGACACTAAAAAAATTGAAGTGTTTTGATATCTGTCCCTCTGCCCTCCCTCTCCAGATGGGAGGAAGTCCAAAACCACTCCAGCAGTTCAGGACAGAGGCCAAATTATCCAGGTACACAGAGTGTGCAAACGGCGTTTATATCGGAATTCATACGAACATATGGAGTGCCCTGATTTCCCCTCGTGCAGCATGTGGGGCACCACACAAATTACCCACCCTGTGGATCATCTGCTTATAAATGTGCAGAGGAAAATGTTAAAGCAGGTGGCTGAGACGCGAATGCCCCATGCCTGGCAGCTAAGCAGACGTCTTTACAGTTTGAAAGCCTTTGTGTGCTAAGAGCCAACCCTTAGAAACCTACAGTTCCCTTTGTTTATTACCATTAGACCATCCCACCATCCCACTAGGAATAGACTACGGCACATCGGCACATTGGCACATCGGCACATCGCTTTGGAGTTCGTTCATTTGGATGCTCTAAATTCTCCTCGTGATTTCTTGAACTACACATTTAATATCATAGAAATCAAAGAATATTTCCAGTACAGGGGCATTCACTAGACAGACCATTGTATGAAATTTTGCCCCCAACATCCAGCTTCTCTTTCATCCAAACTGTATCAATTCTGGGATTTACAAAACAGTGTTTGAGCATTTATGTTGGTTATGCAGAATGAAGACAAAGGCATTCTCAGTGGGTGTCGGGAGACCGTCAAGGTCCCGGGAGCTCTTACACACCATTTTAGCCTAGTGTGCTATTTCTTTTCTAGCCAGGAATTACTCAAAGATTTCATTTTTGACAACTTTTCCCCAAACTAAGGACCACTGGATGAGGCCTGCTCTGTTTTAAAAAAAATCTTTAAAAAAATATGGTAAATACATCTTCATATGAAGCCTGCATATATAGATGTAGACACAGGTATAGATATGAGTGTAGATATAAGTATAAATATAGGTACAAATATAATTATAGATATAAGTAATAAGTATAGAGATTGGTATAAGTATGTATATGTGTATGATATATGTGTATGATATATATGATTGTGTATGTATATATATGTGTGTGTATGTATATGTATAGATCTAAGTAAAGATATAGGTATAGTTTCATTGCTTCAAACATTGAAACTTACAGAAAAGTATGTGTCATAATTATAAACCGTGAACTACCACCATATTGGATCCATGGCTCACTCAGAAAGTGTTAAGTTATTTCTGATAGTTATTACATAAGATTTGTACCTATTTTGCCTCCGGCTGGTTTCTAGAGGCCCAAGTAAATAGTTAAGGAGCAGCCAGGTTTGGAAAAAGGAAGGATTTCAGGTCTCTTCAATTTAGAATTTCCTAAAATTGTTTTCTTTTATTCCCATCTTTTATTTTAGACTTTTTTTTTTACTGGTTATTTTATTTATTTACATTTCGAGTGTTGTCCCCCTTCCCAGTTTCCCTTCCACAAACCTCCTCCCCTTTGCCTCTTTGAGGGGGTCCCCCCTCCTCCAATCCCAACTCACCGCTCTAGTATCCCCTACTCTGGGGCATCAAGTCCCCACAGGACCAAGGGCCTCCCCTCCCATCGATGCCAGACAATGCCATCATCCTCTGCTACATATGCAGTTGGAGTCATGGATCCCTCCACATGTACTCTTTGGTTTAGTCTCTGGGAGCTCTGTGGGATCTGGTTGGCATGTTGTACTTCCTATGGGGTTGCAAACTCCTTCAGGTCCTTAAAATTATTTTCTTAATCTACCAGAAAATAAAAATGTTGGACCAGGGCTGGACCCAATTATATAATTGATAGTTTGGAACTCCTCCAGCCTGCATTTGTTGAATGTTATCTCAATATTCATTTTTAAATGAAATGGAAGAGGTTGCAAAAGAGAAGCTGAGGTTGGCCTCAGGCCTTCCTGGGTTTCCCCAGCAGCTCTACCTAGAGCAACTGTGCGTAGCTCAGCGAAGGAAGCAGCCTCACCGTAGCTGCGGTGCAGGCATCCTCTGACAGAGCCCTCACGTCTGAAAGCAGATCCCATTACAATACGAAGAGGACATAACGCTCTTCTTCACCTCAGTGCTCCTTCCAAGCTCTCCGAGGACGAGCCCTCTCTATCGACCGGTGGAGCCTTGACTTGTTTGTACGGTTTTATCATGTTTTCAAAGTCCAACTTCTAGCTCAGCCTGAAGGTTGGCATTTAAAATGTTCGTTTGAATGTAATAGTCAGAACCACAAAGCAGTTATACACATACACATGTTGTTTTCCATATTCGACCCCTCCCATCAGAAGTCTAGAAGGAAGGGTCTGATTGGCCTCTACTCTCTGACATGAATCTCTCTTAGTACATGTCATTCCCCTTACATAGGTGTCCCCTTTTGCCCTGGTGGTGGCTGGATAGAAAGGAGACACCAAGAACAGCCTGTCTGATTCTGATGGAATTATTGTAAGGAAACATCAGCCCTCTCGGCTTGGTGTGTGTTCAATCTGATGTCCTCTTGCCCTGTTCGCATGTTTTGAGGGCTTTCCCTGGGGCTCCTCAACTCAAAAGCTCCAAACATTCTAGCATTTTGCCTGTACCTCCTATTCCAGTCCCAGTCTGGTCATTTGCAGGTCGTGATCCCACTGAGGGGAATCACTTCTGTCAGACAAAGTTCAAACAACAACTTCCCAGTGCAGCCTCTGTCACAGCAAGGTACCCTGGCCAGCTGATCGTGGGCCCAAAGAAGTGTATTCAAATTATTCATTCTAGTCAGCAGAACTCTCCTGCAAAGAAATTCTGACTAAAATCCATGTTGGGCCAGGTAGATGACCCAACTCGTGAAAGCACGTACCTTATAAATCTGTTGCCCCAAGCGAAGTCCCCAAAGCCCACAGAGAAAAAGAGAACTGCTCCCCCCAAACTGTCCACTGACGTCCAAGCTGTGTCTGCAAACACACACATCTGTGTCACACACACACGCACGCACGCACGCACGCACGCAGCAATAAATCATGTTAACCCATTTTTTTTTTTTTTTTTACTATATCCTGTTAAATGTTGTGAGACACCGGTGCCAAGCAGGGACGGAATTAAGTCCTTGGCAGTGGATTAACAAGAGCAGTGGCCTAAAGGAGCCGCTTTTGTCTCTCCCGAGGTCACCAAGCTGCTAGATTTAATTCGGAGGATTCTTGATGCCTGGTGTTTTCTTCTTAGTTGCCTGTAAAGGCAAGAGCTGATATCCCTAGCACATTACTCTTAGTCCCAAAGTTGTTGAGTTTATAACCTCTTACTTGTCTCAATTAAACAACTACAGAGCCAGGGAATCGCACTGAAGCTTTTTAAAGCCCTGGAGCCCTGGGAGAGTCCATACATCGTTATTTGTCTCTGAATGTAGACACCGGAAAGTGTGAAGAATACCCCACTCCCACCCGGGGAAAAAACTGGGGACCATAGCTGATTTGATACCAGCTCTCCTGGGTCCCCCCTTTGTCACGTTCTTCTGGGGATGGTGGTGACCATTTGTTTCAGCAAGCCTTACTGTGCTAGGGCTGTGCCCAGCCCCTCCCCCCTGTTGCCTACTGAAACTCACGTATTAGATCTGTCTAGTTTCAGTTAGCAACCGTCCCGGGGCTACACGAAAGGTTCTGGTCTCTTCTCATTGTTTCCTTTTACCTACCCCACCTTCACAGAGCAAGAGAGATGGCTCAGTGGTTAAGAGCACATCTGCGGGGTTGGGGATTAAGCTCAGCGGTAGAGCGCTTGCCTAGCCAGCGCAAGGCCCTGGGTTCGGTCCCCAGCTCCGGGAAAAAGAGCACATTTGCTCTGGCTCCTGTGGAGGACACAGTTTCAGCTCCCAGCAACCATCAAGGGCTTGTAACTCCACCTCCAGGGGAATCATCGCCCTCTTGTGGTCTGTAAGGGTACTCAACAACGCAAATGAGGTCAGGCAAGTGCGATGCACACTCACACAGGAAGGAGAGAGGAAGAGGGTGTGTTAAAAATAAAATAAATCCTAGGGAAAAAAAAGAAATTTCCACTTCTCCAAATAGATCCACTTGAAAAGGAAGAGTGCGGACGAGAGATTACAGATTAGCGAATTTATCATATGATTATAATTGCACAAATGAATTATTCAGTTCTATCAAATTTTTTTAAAAAATATACCCTAATGGTAAATTTTTGAAATATTAAAACAAAATAAAACAAACAAACAAACAAAAAAATAACTTGTATTTGTGCCAAACTTTCTCCTCCGTGTAAAAGACAGATCAGCTATAAAGTGCTCTCCCATGGCCCTCTGTAAACCTGTCCACTCAATTTGCAAGTACGTACTTGTTGATGACATCCATCATGCAGATCGGTGCTGGTCCCAAGGATCTTTGAGCTAGACACTGACACATACGGAAAGGGAGTGTGACTGTGGCAGAATAGAGATCATTTTTCCATGTGCCCCACCTTTGGTATTAGCGGATGTCTATCCAAGCACATATTTTTTCCCCTAAAGAGACTATTTCTCAGCCTACCTTATTGGCAGGGGGTCATGGGACTAGCTTCTCCTCTGGAGCATATAAGCAGAGTGGCATCCCTTAGATAAAATGGTCTCAGCCTGGACTGTCTCTCTTTCCCTTCCCTGCTGGGCAAAATCCCATGTAGGTCAAGGATCTACATAAATGTTCATTTTTACTAGACAGCTTAGATTTTATCACCGGCAACATGTACCTTAGATCCTTTATCTTCAAGTGATGCATTTTGTTAATTTGGAAATGTCAGTGGCAAACACCCACGTCAGAATTAGACAGTAATTGTTCTTTTCAGGGGAAATGGCATTCTGTGGAAAATGCAGGCCAGGCCAGTTCAAAATCCAGTCACGGAGGCGAAACCACCACACCCGAGTGGAGAAGGGAAGTTTTGTCACACGGAATATTCATCTGCCTTGTCCTCGAGGATCAAAATCAAATGGAATGTGCTTTTCTGTGTCGATAAGGATGTCATTGAGAGAAGCCCGTCTTGTTCTCACGTGTGAGGTGGAGGGCGGGCTGAACTCACTGCTGTTTCTCCGTTCTAACTCCCTAGCCAGCAGCTGTACCCGCCACTCATGCCTCAGTAAAAAATATGATGGTGAAAAAGACCAACAGCATCTTTATGTTGCTGGAAAACAATCTCGTCTTCTCTGAACAGCTGGTACCTCGCTCCCCCAGGGCACACAGGAATGTGTGGACCGTATTTGGAGAATCTCTGCTTAAGAAACATATACATAAAGGAGCAAACAGAATGTCTAAAAACTCTCTGTTCTTCTTAAGAATCACTGTTAACATCTTGCTGACGAGCACAGTTCTAAAAAGCCCTGTTCCCCTTTGTGCCTTTGCTGCAAGCCTCCTCAAACTAACTCACTCTCTCTCTCTCTCTCTCTCTCTCTCTCTCTCTCTCTCTCTCTCTCTCTCTCTCCCCTGCTTATCTTTTTTTCGCCCTCCTATGTTTATTGTTTATCTGTGTATTCTCTTAAAGTCTCAAGATGTAATTGACTTAGATAGCAGAAGGAAAACAAAGATCACGGGAACACTACAATTCTTGGCTTACTGGGAAGGCAAGAGGGAAAAAAATGAGTGCTTGTTCATAGATTATTTTGATCACCAGATTTTAAAACCCTTTTGAGAAGCTTATTGTTATAAACCATGCCAACTATTGGCTACCCGTATCCAACACGGTCTCTACCCATCCAAACTTCTCCTTACACTCTAGTGCCTGGACGCCTGCAGAAGGCATTGTTGAAATCACCATGTAGCCTCATTTAGATTCTGCTAGTTACAGGAATCTTGCATGATATTCAGAAGGCAGGAAATAGGATACACAGTTCTTCTCCCTCGGCTGTGGCGGTGGTTGCCTGGCTTTATTGCAAACATGAAGTTTTACACTCTTTGTGGGTGAGCGCTTGTGAATTGCTTCTTTTACTTCCTCAAGAACTTACCAGTAAATTACGAGGTTCCTGGATTTCCAAACGCACTCAAAGCTGGTAATGTTTCTCCCTTGATTTGGGGCTGCCCAGGTGCTCCTCCCAATGGTTCTTCAAGTTTAATCTCCTTTGTACTTAGCCTTTCCTAGTTGAACCCTTTCCAGGTAGGACTTTGACTTTAATAGAGTCTGGTTCCAGAAGTGATTAAAAGCTGTAGCAACCCCAAGATACAACTCTGAGATCCAGTTAACTGATTCAGTTAGACTGAGCAGCAATTAAGACGGGTGAAAAATGGGACACCTGTATTCCGGGGCACAGGATCTAGTTACCTGTAGCTTTCCCGAGTGAAGGGTTCATTATGGGAAAGCCTTGGCGAGACAGTTAACTATGACAACGGGATTGAGAGAGGAAACCAGTGAGAAGGAAAGGACAACAGAGTGGGCTCCCTGCCTCTAAAGAAAAGGTTATGATTTTCCAATTTTCAGCTCAAGTTGCAGTGATGGGGAGACTTCCAGGACTGCCCTAAAAATACCTCTTGTAGCCATATGGCTAATGTATAATTTTCCATCCTGTAGGTTGGATAATTATAACCCAAATGGTATTCACAGACTTGCCAGGTCTCTTACGTAAAAAGTTGGGGCATTGATTGGGAAGGAGCAAAATTTGAAATGAGGACACTCGGGTGGATTCCAATCATTCTGAGAATCGTAGACTTTCAAGTCCTGCCGAGCTTTCTCCTTTCCCTTTTTACAATCAGCCTCCTCTTGCTTAAGACCCTGGCATAGTCTCACTACCATTTCTGGTGGTTCTTCGGCCCATAGCTGAAGTTAGAGACCAATAGATCCTGGGGTATAGGATTTGGCCCAGGCAGTTACGATATACGCCCTGAAGAACTGATAGAGCTATTCTCTTATTAGGGCTCCGGAAAGCATTTGTGGGATGTAATGTGATGATTTCGTGATATTCGACAAGAAGAACCATAATATGGACAGGGCCAACTGTAGGCTAGATTCAACACTCCATTCGAACGTCCGAGATGATTCTGTAGATGGTTTACTCCGCTACATCACTGAAACCAGGACTCAAGAGTAACCTTCATTAAATGCAATTGATTCATAAAACAAAACCAAGAAAGGTCAGAGGCCAAAACTATTGGTGTGGAGCAGTCAGAGGTCATTCGATCATCCACCCCAGGCTTCATTATGACCCCAGGAAAGGTGTCTTAGTTAGGGTCTTATTGCTGTGAACAGACACCATGAACAATGTAAGTTTTATAAAGGACAGCATTTAATTGGTACTGGCTTACAGGTTCAGAGGTTCAGTCCATTATCATCAAGGCGGGAGCATGGCAGCATCCAGGCAGGCCTGGTGCAGGAGGAGCTGAGTTCTACATCTTCACCCAAAGGAAGCCAGAAACAGATTGAGCATCCTCAGGCAGCTAGGAGGAGGGTCTCCAAGCCCAACCCCACAGTGACACACTTCCTCCAACAAGGCCACACCTTCTAATAGTGCCACTCCCTGGGCCAAGCACATGCAAACCATCACAAGAGGTAAGAGGCACTGAGAGAGAGATACACTCGTGTCCTTGAAAGTACCCTCTGTGGATAAGGGTGTACAGTAAGGAGCTCCAGGGGTCTGGTGACAGCGCTTGCCACCAGAAACAACGCAGCTAACGTCACTGTGCCAGCATAAGGGGTCAGAGTTGTTTATGATCCAAGGGTCTCGTTTACACTGGTCTTTGTCAGGGACATTGCTTCCGTCACAGGTCTCCTTTATTAAAATTGTAAATGTTTTATAATAATAATTGATTTCCCAGGGCTTTTTTTTTTTTTTTAACGTCTGACACATAGCTGTCTCCCTGAAGCAGCCTTAGTGGAGTTAAAGATTTCATCTGCTCTCACAGGGCCCTTTAAAACCAAGGAGGCTCCGATCTCTTAAGGACCTGTGAGACGGCAACAAGAAAGTATGTCAAAAGTCTTCTCCTTGCTTTCTCTCAAAGGAAACGTACCCATTTATCAAAACAGTTCTGGTGGCAAAAGAAATACCTCGTCATTTCTAGGTCTCTGGATACTGGTTCTGAAATGCTTAAAACCCTTGGAGAACCAGAAAACATTGGAGCGGTTGCCTTTCAGAGGACCAAGTGCCTTGGTGGTTTTCCCAACTTTCAAAAAGTTACTTGGCCGCTGGCAGAACCCTACTTCTAGGCCTCAGGTAGAGGGATGCTGTGACAGGAGAGGCCAAGAACTTCCCTTTTTGCTTTACAAAGTCACAAATATTCTTCAGTCTTGGGGTGGGGCGGAGTGAGTATTTAGAGATTCTTCTGATGACCTAAAACTGAGACACACCAAGGATGGTAACTTCCTATCACATCTGCAGACATTTCCCCAGGTTGTCATGGGCAGAAGAAAAATGAATTTTGGAAAAGAACAGTAGATTTTCATAAACTTAATCAGGTTGGGACATCTGCCTGAGCTGTCGTGTAAGTACCAAACGCTAATTGATTGTACTGCTGAAGCTCCCAGATACGTCTCAATGACTGTCGATCACTTCCCTCCAGGCTGTCACCTCTAATGCTCCCGACAGGAACAGACTGTCCTGCACATGACTTTTTTTTTTCTTTTTGGCTGTACAATTTATAAAGACTGCTTACTGTTGTTGTAAATGCTGAATTAAGCCCCAGGGGAAAAATGGAACAGAGAATTATGTGCAGATCTGCATTGGTTAAGAATAAAGCCATGCTTTCGTGATAATTCTTTGAGGAAGCATGTAGAATACAGCTGTAGTCCTGGAGAGGCTGAGTGACTAGACTTGGGCTATCAAGCAACCACAGGGACTGAGCTGACATCTGGACCTGGGGGTAATCGCCTCCCATAGATGTGGCCACAGGCGTGGCACTGTATAATCACACGGGAGGGCTGGAGACAGAGCGGTGTCCAAACACGCCTCAGAAACACATTCAGACTCCATGAGCAATGGGGTTTCCATGACCCCATACCTGCTGTCCTGGTGTCCCTCCCTGACCCTGACCTACAGCTCTACAGTAAACTATGTGAGAAAGGAAAGCCTTTGACATGACTTAAAGATGACGCTGCCAATGTTCTACCCCAGTACTGAGTGGTGCCTCAAGCCAGCCTTGTCTGTGAGAGAGTAAATGAAGGTAGCCAGTGATTTCCTGGAGCCCTCTGAGGGGTAGGCAGCAGTGTTGTGTGTCTGCAGTCTCAGCTTTGTGGGAGGACCTCTCAAGTCTAGGAACTGGGAGCCCGACCTATAATACCCTTCCAAAAGGGAAAACGAAAAGCAAACAACAACGATGTGACAGAGATTTATTATTATAATTACATAAAATCAATTTATAAATAAATGTATTATATACAATAAAATAATATTATCTATAATAAATGATATTTGTATTACTTTTAAAATTAATATGAATGTATATTATATTTATATTTATGTCATTTGCATATTTTACATATACTATATTATATATTTGTGTAAATATATGAACTATACATATATAAAATAACACATAATTTAAATATAATATAAAATCATGTGTTGTATACTATGCATAATTTTTATATATTTATAATTATAATAATATGTGGTTATATATTATATTGATTTTATGAATTAATTTACTTAGCAATGATTAGTAATATATAATTATATAAAATATAATTATACATTAATTATTATTCCCATGCACAGAATTGTGTTTTACATTCTAGAACCTAAGATTCCATCACAAATTCACCTTCAAGACTTGTTTCCAGATGGTTCCTCTCTCTGGGTGACCTTTACCCCCTACCCACAAACCATTGTAGATCTCCCAGTAGCTATCACCCCATCCCTTTTAAAACTATATAATTTTTACCTCTCTTCAATTTCTTCTTCTTTATTTTTCCTTTCCATCTTGTTCTTTATGCCGATTACCTCCTAAACAAGGATCCTAAATCCAGATGCTTAAAGGGGTGATGCTTAAAGCGGCCTGATAGCAGCCGATAACACAGGGCAAAGGTTTTATGCTCCTAAAGCAATACGCTCTCACCTACTTTTCCCACAACCTGCGGTCCTTTGGATCTTTCCTTCCCTCTGTTCTTATAGCCAATGGCAAAAAACACCTCTCTGTTGCTTTCCAAACATGTTGGTAAGTAGCCACCAACACTCACCCTGAGTAGCAAGAATAAAGACAGACAAACTAGAACAGGTAGGCCATCCCGCAGCACCTTGAGAGGGCGCCAGGACCCAGGGGCTGACCGAGTCAGATGCGACCCCAGACACTGAGAGATTATATTTTTATGCAAACTCTAGGAGTCCGAATTTGGTCTCACATTTACTAACGCACTCGGCCAATCAGAAATTGCCGGAAGCCACTGGCCAGACAACAGCCTGCAACTTCGGTCAGGAACGCGAGCCGTGGATTGTAGCATGCGCGTGAGTGCTGTACACGCGCAGTCTCAGTACCTTCTCGTTAATTATTTGTTACTTTTGCCTAAGTGTTTACAAATCTAAAATTGTATGTTATCTGGTTCTACCGCTAACAGTCGAGAAACAGCGGCTTCTTCGCTCTCTACACTCCAGAGCCCGGTCTATCATTTGCCTGTAGCAGAGAAGCAAACGTGTTTTGAGTTGTTGAAAGAGAACGTCTCAAGTACCCGTTAACAGCCTGGTTGGACTTTGCTGTGAGATCAGAAGCAAGACTCCGCCTAAGGCAAAGGTCAGGGAGTAAGAGAGCCGGTTTTGATGAAGAGGCTGGAGAGATATTAAATGCTGCCCCCAGGAGGTGTAACGAGGCATCTCACTGATTTCAGCAACAGAGGCCAACAGAGGGCCCTGAGCCTTCCAGAGTCTGGGTAGCACAGTAAACCCCGTTTATCTGGTATCTGCTGCCTTGAGTCATTGCAAGGCACAAGACTCCGCCTCTGCAAACACAGGCAGCACCGTGGCTGGAACTGCTCTATGTAAAAAATTATAATGATACATTCCCCCATAACTTCGCAAGTTCGAAGAATTCTCAGAGTTGTATATGTTTTCAAGAATTAATATCAATAAAGTAGTTAGCGTTCAAGATCAAAACCACAGTGAAGGAGTAGTCACCCAGACAGGCAGCTGTGGGTCTACTTCTGCACGCTACTGCTTTCTGATAAAACAAAGACATGAACTACGTTACATAAAAACTAAAGGTTCTTAGTTTGTTGACTACATACTGAGTCACGCTCAAATTATTTTTGAAGAGGAAACTTGTTAGTATTTTCTGCTAAATTAACATGCCAGACAACATCTGCTTAGTCTTTCTCTTTCTCTCTCTGTATTTAATGAAAATATTTTTAAATTTTTGCCATATGTTGGATGATACATTTTAAGTCCATAAGAACGATAACACTTTATTATGCATATACAAAACTGCTATAAACTAGACCGGCATCTAGAATAGGAAGAGTTCAAAAGTGAGCAAAACCGCAGCTCCTGAATGTCCTTTTGCAGAACTTTGGATCCTATTCCTTTGAGACAGCCAACAGCCTACCCTTCCCAACACACGTTCTTTATTTTATAATGAGCAATGAAGAAATCTTTAGCTGTGTGTGGAATCAGGTAATTGTGCCTAGCACATGAAGTTAGACTTAAAAAAATTCATATTCCATACAACAGTAATGTTATCTTATAAATTGTTCCACATATGCTAGAAAATGTCCCATAATTGGCAAATGTTTACAGAGCAGTCACTGATACTGTAGGCTTTGGGACTATGAATATACAAAAATGACCCCTGAGCATTCACACACTGGTAGGTGTCCTGGTGTTGTGGTACAGATGAAGCCTCTGGGTGCTATATTCCCACGGCCACTGTCCTAGGGTCAGTTGAATCTCTTTCCAACTTTGGCAGACGTGAATCATGAAAAAGAAATGGAGAGGGGAGAGAAGACGACAGAGAAGGAAGAGAGAAGGGGGAAGGAGAGAGGAAAGGGGACAAGAGAGGAGAGGAAGGGAGAGAGAGAGAGAGAGAGAGAGAGAGAGAAGAGAGAAGGGAGAAGAGGGGAGAAGAGGGTAGAGAAGAGAGAGAAGGGAGACAGGGAGAGAGGAGAAAGAGGAGGGGGGAGGAGAAAGGAGATGGGAGAATAGAGTGGACAGAAAGGAAAGAGGACAGAAAGGAGAGGGGAGAGGGAGAGGGGAATGGGGAAAGGGGAAAGGGGAGAAGGGAGAGAGGAGGGGGGGGAGGGAGAGGGAAGGGAAGAGAGAGGAGAAGGAAGAGGAGAGGGGAGAGGGAGAGGGGAGATGGGAGGGGAGAGGGGAGAGGGGGGAGAGAGAGAGGATGCCCTGAATGTAGTCACACAGGAGGAATCCCAGGGAGAACTGAGGCTGATGGTTACAGCTGTCACTGACTGTACTTGATCTTCGCTTCCACTAAGTAATCAGATTACATTTTCCCAGTCCTTGGGCTCAGATAAGGCTTCCTGAATTTCTTTGACTAATGGAAGATAAGCATGAATATCTTTACTGCTGTAGCTGTGGATCTTCCGCTGAAATGGATCCTTTAATAGCCGAAGCCCCAGCATGGTCGAGACCAACAGGGGCCCTAACAGCCTATTCTGGACGTACAGTGTGGGCAGGAAACAAACTTGCATTCTTTCAAGCCTTTGCATTTGCTGCTATTTTGCCTATCGCATCTCCAACTGTGTTTGTTAGTGCAGCCTTGCCTTCTCTGCCCCCAGTTACGGGGCATCATCATTTATGCCGATAGCTGTTTTTCCATTGTTATCATTTGTTTGCCTGCAATTGTGGCAACTCAAAAACAGGGAGAGAATACAGGCGTGAACTTGTTCTGAGGGCGAGATTTTCTTGGGGGTGGGGTGGGGTGGGTGTGGTGATTATAGCAAAAGAACGTGAGGATTTTGGCAAGAGGGTAATTGAGGCTATGGGCTGCTATCTCCCAGCTTGCCGGGAGGGCACCAGTGAAAATGAGAGAAGTAGTGTGGGTCCAGGGAGGGATGTTTTGATAAGGTGGGTGACTGTTTACAGATAAAGTAATTGAACATTTTTTAAAAAGAAATTGTAATAGTAGCCTAGGGTTGTGCAGCCATAGATTAGGGAAGGTTCTGAGGCTCCAGCAAAACTTCAGAAGGCACACGGTGTGGAAATAAAACCATCGGAGCCAGTCAGAGAGATGTGTGAGCCAATAGACCATGGAGCTGAGAGGCCAGCCAGGCCAGCAGAGTCTCTGGAATAGTGGTAGGCATAGCTAGAAAAGGGCAGGCTTGAGCAGGAGAAGCTGGGCTAATCAGCAAAGCCATCAGCTTCCAGAGTGGACCATAAATGAGGACTGTGTCTAATTGTCAGGATGATATGGAGAGGGATCCCTTCCTTTACGAGAGACCACAGGCAGAAGGCAGTGGGCTGTGTGTGGGGTCTACTTTCTAACCCCGAACGTCACTGAACATTGTGAACGAAGGCAACCACCCAAGAAGGCTAAGGTCAAGTAGATTTGTCAGGGCCATAACCACGTTTCTGAGGAGGTAGAAAGATAGTTGTCTGAAGTCGAGGATGGAGAGACTATCATCTGGAGCTTTGGAGGAGGACTAAAACACTCAAGATAAATGTTTGGCGGGTATGGGGGAGAAAAGCACCAAGGGTGGGCCAGGGAGAAGGGCAAAGCATTGTTAGAGCAAAAGGAAGAAGGTAGAGCATGACCAGGAAGATGTGCTTGTGTGGGAAATGCACCCAGGGAAATGTACTTAGGAAGCAGGGAGGGATTTGCAGCTTCTCTGGGCTGGGCAGAGACAGCGGCAGATTAGGACCAGGTGTTCTCATTGCCTCTTGAGCCCAATTATGGGATGGACACCAGAGGACTATTCTCTCTGTTCAAGAAATGTACACTTTCCTTCTGCAAGCATGAATCTCACATAGTCTTGAAATCCAAACCCGTCAAAGGACGCTCCTGGGAAGCTCATCCTTGTTTCGTCCAACCTCAGGGAGAACGCTGAGAAAGGAGCCGGGATCATTTTGCATGGGTTGCTAGAAACCAGAGTCTCATGAGAAATCAGGTAGAGGATGATTCATCCAAAGCCTTCGTTGAATAGATGAGAGACCAGAGGCCCCGCAAACAGCTCAGCCCGTGTCTGTAGCTCGTTATAAAGCTAATTCCAGGACTCTTGCTTCTTTCTGCTTCAAACGTCCAATTTCTTAGAAAAGCAAGCGCCGGCCAATGACACGTGCTAATGGCTAACATTCACAGCTAATGCTGTGGGGGACTTGTCGAGGGCTGTACAGCACTTCCAATTCTCTTAACAGCCTCACTTGCGGTCGGCACTGATATTGTCTGCCTCTCAAGTGGACACCCAGGGTCAGACGGAAAACAATATCACACAGAAACAGATTAGCAGCTCCGGTCTGTTCTAAAGGCCTCACTGCCGGCAAACATAATATTTGTAGTCGCCTTTCTGTTGTTGTGATAAAGCACCAAGGTCAAGGCAACTTACGAAAGGAAGCTGTCAATTGGGCCTACCATTCCAGAGGGCAAGAGTCCATGAGGGTGGGACGGAGGCTTGGTGGGGGGCTCCCATTGCAAACTGCAAGCAGAAGGCAGAGAGAAGGAGCTCAAAATGGTTTGAGTCCTTTGAAATCTTAAAGCCCCACCCTACCCTCTACCTTCCATGACACACCTTGGTCAACAAGGACACACCTCCTAATCCTTCCTGAACAGTTCCACCAACAGGTGGGTAGGGGAACCGAGTATTCAAATGTATGGGTTCAAACCACTATACTGCCATCCTATGCAGTATGATTGGTTGGTCCATTTTCTCTCCTCCCATCTCCTCTCCTCTCCTCTCCTCTCCTCTCCTCTTCTCAATGGAGATGATTATAAAAGCTAGTAGATCTTTAATCCCTTGTTAAGTAACTCCTTGTCCATACCTGCTCTGCCCAAACACCTAGCAGACTGAACATGCAGACGGTCGTTTAGAAGCTGGGTTCTCCTGACCATCCCTTGCCTTTTAGTTGCTGAAGTTACCAGAATATGGGAAATGATATAAGAAAAGAGAAAGATGAAAACGTAAGTGTATAGCGCTAGGGTTTTAGTTTTTATTTTATATCCAAATTTACTAATAGCATTTAGTAAATGGCTCCTCTTCCATCCCAAGAGAGTACAGAGAATCTCTAAACCGCTTACAGTATGGAATGTCAGGTAGCCAGCCCCACTTGTCCTAGTTTGGGGGCGCAGCAGTACTCAAGTCAACTGCAAGGTAGAACTTGCGCGGCAGTGAGCAGGAGACACAAACCAAGTCACCCACTGTTTCCTGAATTCTCTCTTCTTCCCAGAGATATGGAGCCTTTACCCAGCACTTGGTGTAAGTCCTCAGCTGCGGGCTGAGCCTGCCTCTTATCCCGGGATGGCATTTACCAACAGTGAACGCATCCAGTGTCCCCTGTGGGAAATGCTCTTCAGGTGCTCACGTGACTCACTGGACAGACTAAGTAGGTGGACAGAAACTCGCCATGCCGTGTGGTTAATTCTGCAAGGGTCACACGTACAGGAGGGTGGGATGAGGTGCGGGGGAGCGGATACCCCCATAGTCCTCCTGTGAGATGCTAAGGAACCATAATGACACAAAAGCAACTTCTTCCCCGTTAGAAAGGCTGAGTAACTGTACCACCAGGTACTTCATTAGATTTTACCCTTGGGGAGAGGGAAGGTCACATTTTGATCAGCAATTGGTGTTTGTACACGGGGTCTGAGAAGCTGTGGAAAACACCACAGGGAGGCTGGTGAGGCGGAGTGCTAACTCTACACCCCGGGCTTGCTGTAGTTAATGAAGTCGAGCTCTTTGTTTCCCTGACAGTCTGAAGCAATGCATGGTTGCCTCTGGAGTGTTTTAATGATGTGCTGTTTTGTTCCCGTGAAAACTTTTGTATTTTAGGTGCCAATTCACCTTCTCCTCTCATAAAATGAGTCAGGAGGAGGAACAAGAGAAGTGGCTGAACCGTTGAAACCCCAGCATAGCAGCGCCACGGGCTATTTTAATGTCTGAGTATTTTAGGCATTGCGAGTGCTTTCTGACATGGCACGGTACTGACACATGCTTAAAAGGAGGTGGAAAGGGGCGCACACCATTTCACCTGCTTTAACATCTGATTAAAGTAGACATGGGGAGTGGTGCCCCGTCAGCCTATTAGACTTTTCATCTGGGCTCAGTTTTGGCGTTGTCTTTCTGTGATAGAGACAACTGCACTCTTTAAATTAGCCGGCATTTTAACCGTCACCGAGAACTCCTCCTTCTCTTCTTCCTTCCTCTTTTTTCTCTTCCTCCTTCTTCCTCCTCCTTCTCTTCCTCTTTCTTCCTCTTCCTTCTCTTCCTCTTCCTCCCTCTTCTCTATTTTACCAGTTTTTTTAACCTAGAATGTCCGTAGTAAATAATTCGAACTTTAAATGACCACCCTGGGAATTCACGTACATGCATCCTGCCACTGTACAGAACCCATACGGCAAACCCTGCTACCTATCCGACTCTCTCCCTGACTTTTCTACTATGTATAGAAGGTTCAGAGTCGAGTGTTCAAAGGCCCTTATGGGATGGGGGGATTCCTCATGCCATTCAGTCTGGAGCTGTGAGATATAAGCGTGAGTGCTCTGGGAGTCTCAAGAGGAGGTGATTTTCCACTTGCTGTGACAAAACACCACGGATAAAGGCAACTTATGGAGGAAGGGGTTTAATTTGTCTCACGGTTCCAGAGGGATAATAAGTCCATCCAAAGGGATGCGACTCCATCACAGTGGCAGAGAGTTGGGATAGGGAGGAGACAAGGGAGGAACAGAGGCAAGCAGCTCGCATGGTCATGAGAACAGGAAGCCGAGAGGCCACATCTCCAACAGCAAACAGAAAACAGAGAGTGACCTGGCAGCACGGTGAAGCTGTAAACTCAGGGAGTCCATCCCTAGGGATGGATTTACTCCTGTACTACCTCCCCAACAGCCATCAACTGGGGACTCCGTGTTCAAATACTGGAACCTATGAACAACACAAACCACCATAGGACAGAAGCATAAAAGGCCTGTGTACATTCCTGCTTCTCTCTTCTCCTCCCCTCCCTCTCTCTCCCCCTCTCCTTCCCCTCCCCCATCCTCTCCCTCTCCCCCTCCCTCTCTCTCCCTCCTTCTTCCTTTCTCCCCCATCCTCTCCCTCTCCCCCTCCCTCTCTCTCCCTCCTTCTTCCTTTCCCTCCCCTCCCCTTCCTCTCTCTCCCCTCCCCTTCCTCTTCCTCTCCCCTTCCTCTCTCCCCCTCCTTCTTCCTTCCCCTCCCCTCCCCCTCCTCCTCCCACTTCTCCCTCTGTCTCTCTTTCTCTCTGTTTATCTTTTGAATGTCATCTAGAGCCAGAGCCACCATGGTTACTACTGAAAGGCAATTAGTCAAGTTGCAGAGGAAGCTAAAATGAGACACCAGTGACATCAGGTAGGTGCAAACTAACACACCTGCCTGAAGGAAGGAAAAGATGAGCTCGTGCTTGCTTAAGAGATTGGAATGTTGGCTTCCTTCTACTTGCAGCTGAAGGCATTTCTAACTGTGTAAGCGCTCCTGTCATCAGTGCCTCACTGAACCCATCAGTGCCTCACTGAACCCATCAGTGCCTCACTGAACCTGTGTGGTCATGTTTTGCTATTCATGTCTTACTGGTAGGGAAAGGGAAATTAAGGATGTTCTCATTGTGCCTGCGTGCTTAGGGAGCTGGTACCAAGGCCTGGGAAGTTCAAAGGTGCTCCACCAACCTCACTACTGTCCCCACTATTTCCCTCGTCCCCATGTGCAGTAGAGTTTGGGCTGATACTGGAGAGAGCCGAGGTGATCATTAGTAAGGCACGTGGCCCATCTATCAAGGGTTCCCGTCTAGTTACTAAGTGTTGGTGTTCCTTGCTTCTGCTCCCTGTACTTGGGTGTCATGTTTACATAGTTCTTTTCCTTCTAAGATTAAAAAAAAAAACTCAAAAACTTGTGCTTCAATAGGGCTGTGAGTAGGACATGGGGTCTGTGATGGCAGGAAACACCAACAAATCAATGAATCTCATAACCAGGAATGTCAGATGTGCCGTGAATATAGCAGAGGGTAATAGAAATGTGTGGTGTATCTCTCATCGTTGGGTGCTGTGGGGAGCCTGCCCAACATCTCCTTCTCTTCCCCTTGCCTGCAGAACACACAATCTGAATTCTGAACGTCAGTCCTTCCATGTGAATGAAGAGAGGACTCCTTTCCCTGGTTCCAGGGTCTGCATAAAGCCAATCACGGTGTCCCATACACCTCCGTTCCCTGTGACCAGCCTAGGGATAAAGGAGCAAACAAGTCTTTACTGACAGAGAAGACAAGAGACTTCCAGTCTCTCTCTCTCTCTCTCTCTCTCTCTCTCTCTCTCTCTCTCTCTCTCTCTCTCTCTCCCCCCCCCCATCCCCGTTATAGGCCCATCTCTAACTTTTATCTGATGACCAATTTACTGTGGATGGCTAAGTAGAAAAGTGGAAAGCATTTGGATCTCTGATAACAATATTTAGGCCCAGAATTTAACACAGATGCACCCCTGACTTCCAGCTCCGTACGCCAGATACATCACAGCTTATAATGTGTAAGCCAAGTTGAGTTAGCTGCACGATGACTGCTGTATGACTGCCTGATTTCAGTGGCGACTTAGCTCAATCAGGAAGCACCACAGCCTCAGACAGGACCTGTGCATTGCCTTGAACGCAGGCTCTCCCAGGTGGTCTGAGCACTCATTAGAGCTCCCCACAAGAGCCTCAGCATGATGGCTGATTGGGGACAGCCAGCATGGACAAAAGGAGGTGCTGAGCCTAAGCTGTAGAGACTAGGGCTTCTCAGAGTTCTTCCCACTGTTGACTGCGGTGCCAGGGCACCCGTATCACATCATTGCCAAGTCTTGACAACTGGTCTAAGAATTAACTGTTTGGTATTTCACTTTTTGACAAGATGGGTACTGAATATGAGTCTGACTCTGGGTGACTCTAAGTCGCCAGAGTTCAAGTCCCATCTTTGTCTTTAAACCCGAGGGTCAAATGGAGCCGTCATTGGTGCTGCAGTTTCCCCATCTGTACGATGGGTGAAGTGACAGTGCCTCATGGGAAGTAGTGAGCACGGTGACAGCGACTTCACAGAGCTGGTGCGAGCATGTAGTAATTTTAATCATGTAGCCAGAGCTCTGTAATCGCTGTGCACCGTCATCATGCACGGCTTAGCTCTCACACACTCTCTCTTTATTCCTTATACTCTTGGGAGACAATTAGCCTTGCATTCATTAAGCCCTAAATTAATGCTGCTTAAATTTGAATTTTCCACGGCTCTACCTGGAAAACTCTGACTATCCTATGATTGATTGCCTCATATTTATCTACTTTGTGGCCGGGGAAAATAATACCATGAAAGCAAATCATGTTGTGTCTTATTTTATTATTATTATTATTAATAAGCGATTCTGCCAATGACATTACTATAGAATGTTTTCAATTATTGGGTCCTTATACACCCGTCCTAGTAAATAAACTCTAACTTGTGTAAGTGATCACTGGACTCAGAAAATGACTACAGGAAACTCTCTTACCTTGACATATTTCTCAGGGAGTCTGTTTTTGAGGTGCTCGCCCCCTCATCTGTATACTGTAAATTCAAAACCTCCCCTGAGGTGTTAATGACTTCGGCTAATGCTTCTCAGTGGGATGTCTTCCCTGCAGATCCTAAACATTCTGTTTTTTTTTTCTTTATGTATAATTTAAATTTCCTCATGAGAGAATGGTCTCTAGATATTCTATAAAGAAAAGAAAAAAGAAATCCAGGAGGAAAATTATAGAAATGTAGTGTTTTCTTTCCTAGCATATGAACTGCAGGTCCTACAGCAAAACAGACTTGTGTTTGACTGGTGCCTTATCTACAGGAGGCAGAACGTCCGCCTTAGGGAAGGCCATCTGCTGCTTCACCACTTAAACCCTGATTACACTGCAAAGATTCATCTCTAATGTTCTTGCCTAATTTTCCCCCTTGATACACAGATACTCTCTTTTTCCAAAAAAAGATTCTTATTGTTTGTTTCTCAAGACAGGGTTTCTCTGTGTAGCCCTGGCCATCCTGGAACTCACTCTGTAGACCAGGCTGGCCTTGAATTTGGAGATCCACCTGTTTCTGCCTCCCCAGAGCTGCGATCAAAGGAGTGTGGCCACCACTCCCGGCTTCAATAAAGTCTTAATTGTCAGTTATTTTCAATGACTTGATGTCGCCTTGCAGAAAGTTGTTCCTTTAGTCGTCTACTCTTTTCCAGTTCAGCCTGTATGAGCACTGTTTTAAGCACAGGGCCATATAGATGCAGGGAGGACAGCACCATGTCAGCGAGGACATACGCATTTATGATACAATTTTTAGTGGGCCAAATGATGAATAAATAACACTGTTTACTACAAAATACACATTTGTTGAGATTCTTAGCTTCTAGAGAAAGATTTTTTTTTCTAAATTGTTTATCCTGTGTTGTTACATTCAAGTAATTTTTTTTTTTTTGTTCTTTTTTTCGGAGCGGGGGACCGAACCCAGGGCCTTGCTCTTCCTAGGCAAGCGCTCTACCACTGAGCTAAATCCCCAACCCCCAAGTAATTTTTAAGAAAAGGCAGAACCAACATTAGAGTGATTGCACGGGCGCAGGGAAGGCGGCTCAGTGGGCGAGGAGCTTGCTCCACAGTGTGAGAACCGGAGTTTACATCCCAGACTCACAGAAAGCTCCATCTCCAGACTCCATAGTATGCACGTCTCTAGTCCCAGCATTCTTGTGGCAAGTGGAGGTGAGGCTACTCTAAAGGGGTAGGCCACATGACTCAGCATACACAAGCAATCCTATCTCAAAGGAGGTAATGTGACGAGGAAAGCCACCCATCAACTTCTATGTGCACACCAGGGCTTGCAGAGGTCCCCCTCCCCTCCTTTTATACCATGCACATGCGCGCGCGCGCGCGCACACACACACACACACACACACACACACACACAAAGACACAGACACACACACACAGACACACAACAGACACAGACACACACACACACAGACACACACACACACACACACAGACACACACACACACACACACACACAGACACACACACACACACACACACACACACACACACACACACACACACACACACACACAAACACACACACACAAACACACAGAGAGACAGAGAGACAGAGAGACAGACAGAGAGAGAGAATAGAATACTGGGAAAGACACACACACACAGAACAAAACACACACAGACACACAAACACACACACACAGACACACAAACACACACAGACACACAAACACACACAGACACACAAACACATACACACAGACACACAAACACACACACACAGACACACAAACACACACACAGACATACCTCCCCACACTGAGAGAGAGAGAGAGAGAGAGAGAGCATTTTAAAACAAGAATGATCTCAAAAGAACTCTTAGAAATTAATTAAAATGAGAAATTCTACTCATGATCAAATACTGCGGCTGATAGAGCTGAATTAAAAAACAAACAAACAAACAAAACCCCTCACCATCCCTAAGGAAAGAACATCTAGCTAGCTCAGACGCAGCTTTAACCCTGGAACAATCCAGGCCATTTGGTTCTAAAGAGGGGAAGACGAGTGAGAGGCAGCGTTTGTGCACTGTGAAGAGCAACCTCTCTCTGTCTCTCCCCTCAGAGAGCATTGTTGTAACAGCAAGCAGCAGAGGTCATGAGGCACAGGCAAGATCACCGTTGGATTCTGGCTGAGGAACCTCTGAGCTTCCCCATCCTTCCTCCTCTCATCTGGATCTGTACTTTGTGCTGACCCTTCTAGGGTTTGCCTGAGCCCTCGGGGGAAAAATTCAGGGAACCCAGTTCACTCTCTGCCTGCATTTTGCCTCTGTTGGTACAGTAAGAGATAAATCTTGACTCCCGTTGAGGCAATATTCATGCAAAATACCTGTCTCCTGAAGACAAGCAATTCTATCCAGGGGCTGATCACAGTCCATAGATTGAGAGTTGGTGATAAAACCGTGTCAATATTGAGTTCACAGAGAACCTTTCATCTAAAATGTCTTTGTAGTTCAGAGATAAGTGATTGCCAAGAATTTCCAAAGTACTAGTGGAAAAATAAGTGAGTGGTGGTTTTCCATATCATATCCATGCATATTATAGTTCTACGAATTTCTAATTTTTGACCTATACCTTCCCAACTGTCCAAATTATGTTTGGGTCACCTCGTTATTTTAGTTTGTAGTTTGGTGATGTGGATTTGCACCCTCTACATTTCTAGGAACGAGTAAACATAAGAACTTTTGTTTCTAAAGCATTTTTGATGTCTATTTTTTCCTTCCACAGGCAGATAAAGATGGGTCATTTTTCAGAGGGTAAAGCTGGAGTGGGAGAGTCAAGTGACACCCCCAGGTTCTCCCAGCTAAGACTCAAACCCGGTTCAGCCAACTGAATTTTATGAAACCTTTCTCTTGGCTCTGGTTGCCCTACCGTCTCTATATCTGTGATAGTCTTTAGATCTTGGATGGGCTCTTGAAGTCAGGGCTGTTGCCTGGAAACAGATGTTTCAACTGTTTAATGACTAAATGAGTGGAGGAAAGGTATTTCTACTTAGTTTGTCTCCAGTTAGCTCATTTCCATATTCCCTACCATCAGCACTTTCTGTGGTAAGTAAAGGTCTACCTGGTTAGGAAGAGAAGGAGGTCCACAGAGGTTAATTAAGTGCCTGTACCCAGAGGAGATTTAGTGGCAGAAGGAGACACTCTGGTTCCAGTGCTCTCTCATCTGAGCCAACCTTGGCCTTTCTAGGTGTAAAATATCAGTGTCTTTCCCACCTGCTCCATTTACGTCAGCTCAGCCTCTCTCCTGGTCACAGGCAGCCAGGGAATGTTTGCTTTGTACTAAAATTACACTCAGCGCAAAGCCACGCTGCACACTGAATGAAAGACAGTTGTGAGCAATTGTTTCCCATTTATGTCTAAACATCCCAATCTAACTGGATATCATTGATAAGGATCGGTAGTGACCAAGTTTCAAGGAAACAGCCCCCATTTAAAACATTACAGCAAAAATCTTGATGAGCCAAGAACACAGTTGTTTTTTGTTTGTTTGGGTTTTTTTTTTGTTTTTATTTTTTTGAGATAAAGCTAAACAAGTTCTTTCATGCATATAGAGCTAGGCATATAACAATTTACATATTCATCGGTTTTGTATAAAAATAGTAAATATCGATAATAAATATCGTGATTTAAAAAGTCTCCACCTCCAGAGACATAAACATTCCCATACTGGTAACATTAAAATGTATCTTTTTCAAATATGCGCCGAAATCTTGTATCTTAATGAAGTTGTTGGCAATTAAAAAAAGATCCAAGTCGATTTCCTTAAACAAGAAATTGCTTTGGGTTTGTACCCAAGTGCTTTACTGTAGCAGTAACCAACATGGTAGAGATACAGACTTGACCCTGTGTCCATAAACAGGTAAGTAGATGAAATGCGCTCTGTGTGCTGACTGAGACTATCCAGCCCCTGAACCAAACGAAATCCCGTCATTTTCAACATGTTAGACGGAGCCGGAGATCTATGCCGTGTGAAGACGCCAGGCATAGAAAGACAGATCCCCAGTGTATGAGACCTTTAGCAAGTCTCGACTAGGAAGTCAAGTAGAAGGCTGTCCATCAAATGCAGACTCCTTTGGAAAGGAAGATGGAGTTCAAGAGACCTGTACAAAATGATGAGCACAGTTCACCAATGTCTTGGCTACTCAAAAACTGCCAGGCGAGCAGACGAGGCTCAGTCTCAAAACCACCTTACTTTGACTTTCCGTAACTCTGGAGTTAGGAAGCACAGGTTAGCCCCTCCTCAATGTAGAAGTGTTTCAAAACACCATGTTGTAACACTGTATACAATTTAAAATGATAACAATGGAAGTTGGTAATGTATCCCCAAACTTCATTTTAAATTGTATCTTGCTTCAATAATGATGCCATGATGTCGTTAGAATGTCTCATTATTAGTGAATGGAAGTCACAAACAGAAGGACAGCGGCGTCTCCGTGCCAGCTGATTGCTTTTGTACCAGTTGTCTCATTTTTCCCTGCCGTGACACTTCGATTACAAATGGTGTCCTGTAAAAATGGGATTTTACTTTCTTATCAGAGAAAGACAATTTCATTTCCTACCTCGGAGAGCATCCAATGCGAAACAGAGCCAGCATAATTACATACGTACTTTTACAACTTCAATATCATAATATTTTGATTTTGCTTTACATCCTACTTGTTCCCAGCTGGTGGGCAGCTTTTGTTTTAGCTTTGTGGATTATATTAGAGACGGGGGAAAGAGATATCATGCACGTTGTGAAACTAATGAGACCAACATTCTGGTGTCATCTGAGAATATGATAATGTATCTATTTGATAGTCTTTGACTTGCTTTGCTATTATAACTCCCGTACTTCAGACGCGGTGGTGCATAGAGTTATTTATAGCATCCGGGAGCTTAGAAGCACAGCCAAGAAGGGGAGACTTCAGAAGAACCGATGAGAGAGGCTGCCAAGGAAAGATACTGAACACTGGGACAGGACACCCCATAACTGTGACCCTCAGGGGTCACATAAGGTTCCAGAGGAGGTTTTTTTTTTCCTGTTTGAGTTTTAGAAGTCAGCTTGTCTCATGGGTGTGAATTCATCCATCCTGTACTCTGGATACCCAGTGTGTGCAGGGGCCCTGTACAGGTCTTTGAAATACAAATTCTGATTGAAGAAGTCTGGAAGGAGCCTCGGAGACCGTCTGATGATTCCTGGCCAGAGACTGTATATTGTCCAGAAAAGCAAGCGTCCAACCCAGAGTTGACAGCCAGACAGGTGGGAGAGGAAGGGTCGCTCCTGACTAAGCTAAGGTTTGACAATTCACTCAAGTTTTAATTAAAAAAAATTCAAAAGCCAAGTGTTTTGGCAGCTGCTTGTATCCCTACTAACCAGAAGGTACTTGGAAGGTTTAGCTCTCAAAACCTCAGAGTGGGATCTTCTTTGGAAATGGGGTCAATATGAAGATAACCAGGTCAGAATGGGGTCATTGGAGTGGATCTCAATCTGATGTGAACTGTGGACTTATTAATGCTGGAGATTCAGATGCAGGGTCAGACAAACACAGAGGGAGATGGGGTAGACACATGGGGGGAGGGTATCACGTGACTGCAGCCAGCGAACACAGGGGCCCACGAGCAGTCACGTACAACTAGAAAAAGGCTCTCCGGAAAGTCATCGCTGGTGAGATCGCCCCATGGACACCTACAATTCCAGCTCCTAGAGTGATCTGAAACAAGCGACTCCTGTTTCGCCATCCATCTTGTAACAGTGGCTCTGGGAAATTAGTACACGGAGCAGCAGGGACATTGACTCTGTGCTTTTGAATCAACAACAAGAAAGGTTTAATACCTTTCCAGGTTATAAACTACTTAGCACAAAGGAGGCTGGGAACTAGGTCTCCCTGCTGTCAGTCAAAACCTTACCATTTCTCGGAACCTACCCCACTTCTCAAACCAGCAGCAACAACAACAACAACAAAACGTGTAGGTTGACCTGTGCAGATCACGTTACACAGAACCTCTTTTTAGGGCTTTATTAATAGACGCTGGGAAGGGTTCATGGATAACAACCTTTAAGCATACTCAGTCCGTCATAGACATTATTAGCCTAATTAAACACAGGCAAAACCTACACTGAAAAAGCAAAGCATTGGAAAAACTTAAAACAAGTGCTGGGCCAGCAGGTTCTGAGCTTTCGGAAGAGAGAATCTTTGCTCAAAAATAATTTTTCTATTCTTTGAGGATTTCATACATGTGTACAATGAAATATGACCATGTACACCCGTGTTCCCCCTCAGTACCGGCTTTAACACATCCCCGGCTCTCAACTACATGTTTTAGTGCATGTGAGTGTGCATGCGTGTGTGCGTGTGTGATAACCTACTTAGTGTGATGCCCATGTGTGCATGGGTGTGGTCTATCCACTACAGAATGGGAAACATACCCAGGCACACGGAAAGAATGATTTCCCCTTTTAGCAGTTCATCAAGTCCAAGAGCCTCTCAGCAGTGGGTGGGGCCTGGAGAGCTCCTCCTCCATCTACACTGGAATTTAGGCTGGCTTATGTGGTAGACCCTCTCCCCCAGTCTCTGTGTCTCTGTCTCTATGTCTTTGTGAATGTCTCAGCGTGTCACCGCTTCTGTCTTTGTCTGTCTGTCTATCTGCCACACTCCTGTTAAATGTTACCCTTCAAAAATATCATTTCAGGGAATGTTGGACGAGAGTGCCAAACTCCCAGCGACTGAGGACATTCAGGCCAAGCAAACAGCTCCGTTAAAATTTAATTGTGCTTTACTCTTAAGTTATCCGGGAGCTGCCTGTGTTTTTGTTGTTTCCCGAAGGCAGGGCAGCCGATGCCCTTTGGGATGAATTTGAAAAGTGAATTTAAAGGTCTATCATAAAAGCGAACTAAGAGGTCAGTCAGAGCGACAGGGCGAGGTGGGATGGAGCACACGTGATGCTGGAGAAGAC
Source organism: Rattus rattus (assembly GCF_011064425.1). NCBI lineage: Eukaryota > Metazoa > Chordata > Mammalia > Rodentia > Muridae > Rattus > Rattus rattus. The sequence continues at coordinate 174,538,177 of NC_046157.1, read as the reverse complement.
GAAGCAGGAACAGAGAGATGAAATATTTAAGGCCGGTCTCCTCAGCGACAGGCTTCCTCCACGGAAGTCCCACGGAGTGTGAAGAAAGGTGTCTTGACATTTTTCTGTACTTTGTTTCACTGCTGAGGAAACGTCACTGGGACTACACACCACGGATGCCACACAGCGTTCACAGCTCACCTGATGTCCCGACCCTCTGGGCTGCACCCCTGTGAACCTTTGTGTGAAATCAACCGCACCGCCCGAGAGGGCCACAGGCGCTGGGCATGCTGGGTATTTGAATTTGATGTGATTCAGGCTGTGAAATGCCAGCAACATCATCAGCTCACCACCGCAATTTGCAAAGAGAAGCATCTGCTTCCCTCTAAAGCTCTTGATTTCCAGAAGTCAAGGTTCCATTCTCACTGTCTATAAAGTTCAGGACCCCACTTCAGCTGGGAAAATTGTCTGATGCGGCGCTCTTGACACTTAGGTGAAAAAGATGCGGTAAGAAACAAACACTGTTGCCCCATCCGAGAGACCTCCATTTTGTGTGGATACTTGGCTGTGCTCAGCCTCTCCTCCTCCCAGAGCCAAGAGTTTAGCAGACAGGAAGGGAGAATTTCCCATCAGGAGCGATGCATGAACGTGAAAGGAAGAGCTCTTCCTAGGTTTAGTGGTAAGAAGCGTTGATGGGAAACAGAAGCAGCTAGCTACTGGCTTGCGTTCTGAGTGCTGCGTTCACACACTGCAATGTTAAAGTAAAGGACTTAAACACATGAGCGATGCCAATTGATAATGAACAAAGCACTGAAATTAAGTCAGTGCAAGACAAGGGTAATACTACATACTGGAGATGCAAGTGTTCAAGAAACAGTATAAACCAACCGTCCAGCATTTGCGTTTATAAAACTAAGTTGCAGGAAGCAATGGATGGGGTAGGTGGTTTAGGTTGGTTGGAGATTTAAGGTCTTTCACGCGAGCAAGGGGTGTGTCCGGTGTTTGGAGCTGTCTTCCAAAGCTCTGCGAAGGAATGGGTTGGTTGCAGAACACCGGGGCTCCCAGTGTGACTCTCACATTCTGTGATGCTTCCGCTACCCTTAGGCCCTCGCTAGACGCTGGTCAGATGGTAGCACCAACTAGGAAGCCAGCACAGGCTTCCAGGAGGCTGTGAGTGGAGCCCGATGGGGAGTTGGGAGAGACAGGACAAGGTTTTCTGTTCCTATTGGGGAAGGCATGTGGGGTGGTCGCATCTGAACAAAGCTCTAATGACACGAGGAATGCATACGATAACAGCACGGAGAGAGAATGGCGGGAACTGCGGTCAAAGTATGCAGTAGGACCAAACCTCTTGGGACCCTGTTGTTGAGGGACTTACTCTAAAGTACACCCCCGATGAGGTGGCGTAAGTCAGCTGAGTCCTTCTACCAGAGGTGCCTGGTTTACCATGGTGCAGCCTGCACGCTCATGGCGTCAGCCCTGTAGACCTGTCCTGCCCGGGCCCACCCTGCACTCCTGTGCCTCTGTCCCAGTCTTGAGCTTCCCTTCTGACCCCCTTCATTTTGTCAGTTAATTCTTTGCAAAAATCCACCCTCTCCGCGGTGTTCAAGCTGTGTCCGGCCTGTGCTGTGGTGCCACTTTGCGTTCTTGACAAACGTTTAGACAGGTGTAGAGGTAACGGTCTGCGTACACATTTCAATTGATTCACAGACAGCACAAAGTATACTGGTGGGTGCAGATCCAAAGGGGAACATGCTAGAAATACACAAACATTGTCCTGTTTCTTGTTCTTGAGTACTTAATTCTTTTCTATTCGCTTTATTTTAAAACAAGCATATTTGTGATAACTCCAGAGATTTCACAGGAAGGACTCCACACTCCGGGCTTGTTCTTGGTTTAGAACTTGAATACCAAGCCATTCCCATCTCCCCTACGAAATTTTAGGTGCTTCCTCAATGCTTACTTTTATAGAAAGCAAAATTACCCGATACAAAGGAGCAATTTCACTGATGAAAAACTGTTCATCCTAACTGGGGAGCCAAGAAATGCAAATGTCCAAATAATAGAATTGGTCACGGTGCTTTTCAGCTGTGGTGTTTACAGTTATTTCTTGATGCTGTAGGAGAGCTTGGTGTCTAGTGCTAACCTGGCACTACAATAAGTGGGCATATGAAGCCCTCGGCCCCACCGAGCAAATATGCTTTTCCTTCTAAAGAGTCTAGGAACGCATTCAGAGATGCTTCCACACTGGGCCTCATCTTAGGAGGACAGACAGCATCATTCCTTCAAAAGCAGAGAACAATGAAAATGTCCAGTCAGAGTGAAGAATCAGGTCACCACGAGTGACTCAGTCAAGACCCTGCTAAGTGCTGGAGAGATGGCTCAATAATTAACAGCGCTGTCTGCTCTTCCAGAGGACTCGGGTTCAATTTCCAGCACCCACACACCTTTTCCCTTTTCCCAGGAGATCGGGCACCTTCACAGACATACATGCAGACGAAACACCAATGCACGTGAAATAAAAACAAATAATGTTTGGACGGATGGCTCGGCGGCTAAGAGCGCTGACTACTCTTCCAGAGGTCCTGAGTTCGATACCAGGCAACCACATAGTTGCTTGCAAAATGCGGCTATGCGAGCCAGGCTCCATTTCCAGATCAGTTGCAAAAACCCAGAAGGGATCCCAATGTCTGGGGATCCTGAGGCCTGGAGAAAGACCCAGGTCTCTGTGTTTCTAAAAGTCCACACAGATAGTTCCATGGGGAACTGAAAACACAGGAAAATGACATGGAAAAATGCTCTAGAACAATGGAAAGGGTGGAGCTTTTTTTTAAAAATAATATACCAACATCTTAAATATGAGCCAAGAATATTACCACTCAAAGAGGCAATTTGGGGACAATTGTAGCCCTGGGTAGTCAGGATGGTTGTTAGCTTTTTAATTTGTCCCTGTGCTTTTTACTTTTCTTCAAAATGTGTGTGTACACACGCATGCGTGCCCGTGTGCATGGGCATGTGCACGTGCGCATGCGCTCTCGCACGCACACGCGTGAGCACTCGAGTGGTAAGGGGTAGAGTGCGTGCGCACCAGGGGACAGCCTGGGGTGTTCTTCCTCAGGTACCAGTCACCTTTTTGCTGTTCACTTTGAGACTGCTTCTCTCGCTGGCCTGTGACTCACCTCACAGGATAGGCTCACTGGTCAGGGATCAGCCTATCTTTGCCAGCCCACCATTGGGAATGGAAGTACATCGTCCTGACACCCAACCCTTTGATGAGACTCGAGGATTGACCTTAGGTTAATATTTGTACTGTGCGCTGGCTGGTTTGGTGCCAACTTGGCACAAGCTGGGGTCATTTTGGAAAAGGAAACCTCAATTGAGGAAATGTTCCCACAAATTGGCCTGTGGGTGAGCCTGTGGTGCATTCTGCGGATGCATACTTAATGGGGGAGGGCCCAGATGACTGGGCGGCGCCAGGCTTGGGCTAGTAGTGGTCTTGGGTACTGTGAGAAAGCCGGCTGAGCAAGCCAGGGAGCGCAGGCCAGTAGGAAGGACCGCCCCAGCGGCCTCTACTTTAGTTCCTGCTCCCAGGTTTCTGTCCTGCTTGAGTTCTTGCCCAGACTTCCCTCAGTTACCTGGAAGTGTAAGCGGAGGTAAACCCTTTCCTCCCCAAGTTGCTTTGGACCCTGCTGTTTGAAACCAGCAATAGAAACCCTAAGACGCTGCACAAGGGATTCACTGACTGAGCTGTCTCCCCGGCCCCTGTAAAATGCGTTATTCTAAATTTTAAACCAGAAACACGAGGAAGGCGTCTTTTCTCCCTTCATTTCTTCTTTCTCCTTCCTCAAAGCCACTGCCCAGTAACTTTATTCTGGTTTCCTATTTTAAACTCGAGAGCACCCCTACTAATCTGGGGAGTTTTAAAAGCTTGAGTCCGAAGCCTGACGACACATCGTTTTATCTTTACGTTGCTGGTCCTTCCACTAACGACGACACGAACAGTAAGCACTTCAGCTTTTCTTCCTTTTTGTTTCCCCTAAACATCGTGTTACCAAGAAGTACCCTCCTTTTTTAAAAGGGTGTGTAGGAGATACAAGGGGGAACAGAAGAGGTCTTAATTCAGAAGCCCTTCCCTATAAGGCAATATTAACATATAACCTGCGTTTTCTGAGAGGAACTAAAAGCCGCCATACGATTAGCCACATGAATTCTGACGACGTGATGTTACTTATCTTTGGGTAACAAAATACTTAGCACCTTCAAAGGACCCTCTCTCTTTAGCTTCTGCCTGTGAGAGAGAACACTCAGTATTTCTTTTTTTCTTTTTTTCTTTTTTTTTCTTGTGCATGGCTTGTTTCACTTGACACAATATCCTCCAGTTCCATGCGTCTGTAGCAAAGGTCATCCTTCTTTGTAGCTGGATAATGTCTGCAATGAATATACTCATTTTTCTTACCTTATGATTGCCCCCTAATCTGCTTCCATATCTTTTTTTAAAGATTTATTCATTTATTACATATATATATATATATATATATATATATATATATATATATATATATATACTGTAGCTGTCTTCAGATACACCAGAAGAGGGCATCAGATCTCTTTACAGATGGTTGTGAGCCACCATATGGTTGCTGGGAATTGAACTCAGGACCTCTGGAAGAACAGTCGGGGCTCTTAACCACTGAGCCATCTCTCCAGCCCCTGCTTCCTTATCTTAACCACTGTGGATAGTGCGGCCACAGGCATGGGCAGTGGTTACACCTTTGAGACTCTGATTTCATTTTTCTCTATTCTCCCAGAAATGGACTATGAGGATGCTATGCTATTTTTTTGTGGTTTACAGGGGAATCTCCATGCTCTTCACTATACTGGCTGGCTGTGTAATTTATATCTTGCCCACGTGCACATGTCCTCTGAAGTGCTTGTGTTCTCTTTCTCTTTCTCTCTCTCTCTCTCTCTCTCTCTCTCTCTCTCTCTCTCTCTCTCCCTCCCTCCCTCCCTCCCTCCCTCCCTCCCTCCCTGATGGTTTTGATACTAGTCAATCTAATTGGAGTGAGCTGATAGCTCATTGTGGTTTAGATTTGTATTTATTTTTCTTACAACTGATGACTCTGACCATTTGTGGGGTGGCAAGTTGTCTCCGTTGATAAAGAAATTGGTTTCCAAGCCTGAGATCCTGAGTTTGATCTAGGGCTTTCGTGGTAGAAGAAAAAGACCAATTCCTACAGGTCTTCTCACATTCATACATGAGCCTCAGTGCAGGCGCATGTGGACACATGCACACAAAATGTAAATTTTTAAAATTCAGTTAAAATGTTTTGTATTTCTTCTTTGGGCAGCTATCTATTCAAAATGTTTAATCAACTCTCTGATGAGAAGCCCAAGCCCATGCTCTCTGGGGTGCACTCCCCTCCTCATGAGAGACCCTGTTATTATTCTTCATGTGCAAATCTGTGTCACACTTTCTTCCCAGTAAACTCCAACCGTGCTTCATGAGGCACAGTTGGCCGCACGTTCATTTGATTTGCTCGTTTTTGCTACTGGCAGGTTGTTTCCCTTGCTCCATAGAGTGTCTTCCTACTCTTTTGACTGTTTCCTTTGGACTGCGGCAGAGTGTAATGCTGTAATTCCCCTGTCTGTTTTGTTTTAGTTCTCTTCAATCCAACAGCACATCAAAATGGTCACTCACCGTGTTCTACTTGGATTGATCCTAGAGATACAAAGGCAGTTCATCGTACACAAACCCACAAAAGTAGCAACATCAACAAAATGAAGCATAAAGAAATCATGATCATATGGATAAAGAATGTGCCTTTGATAAAAGCAATAACCTTTTATGATAAAAACTAAATTAAATATAAGGATTATAGACCATGGTAGAGGCTATATCTCAGGGCCACCATTACTTTCTCTTTGAGCTAAATGAGAGATCTCAATATATTGTCCAGGCTGGGCTACTGCATATCTGGATTATACAATACGCATATGTATATGTGTGTATAGTGTGTATATATATATATATGTATACACACACATATATACATACACACGCACATATACATGTATGTTCACTGCTTATCCTGTGTCTCTCAAGCACCCAAAATAATATAATGAACAGTTTTCTGAAGTCATTATATCAGAAAAATGTGATAGTTTCATTGCTTCTTGTCAGATATTGGACTCTTTATATTTTTATCTATATTTAGAGTTGACTTCTAAATTTTCACTTAAAGATCACACACACACACACACACACACACACACACACACACATACACAAACTGTGGGTGGAGAGATAGCTCAGCTGTTAAAGACTAGGCTTATAACCAAAAATGAAAATCACAAAAAAGGGATTTTTGAAGGGCTTGTATTGACTGTCTGTAAGATAGGGACCCTTGTGTCCCTACGATGTATGCATGTGCACATGTGTGTGTATGTCCATGTGTACTTGCGTGCATGTGCATGTGTGTGTATATATATGTGCATGTGTGTGCATGTGGGTATATGTGTGTATATGTGTGTGCATGTGTGTATGTACGTGTGTGCATGTGCATGTGTGTATATGTGTGTATGTGTGTGTGCATCCACATTCATGCACACATAGAGATCTTGAACATTTTTCATTAGATTTATTTTTAGAAATTTGACTTTCGTGGCACTATTGCAGAACTTTTCTTTCCAAGTGTGCGTTCCGTATAGCATCAGAACGGCCTTGTGTGCTGTTCTAGAGCAGGAGAGACGTGCTCACGGCTAACAGTGCACCGTGGAACCTTCGAGTTTGCCAGTGCACCGGCAGGCTGTGGATAATGACAGTCTCCCCTAACCTTTTACTGGGTTCTGTTGACTTGAACAGGTGAGGGTCTCCATAAAGACGCTGAGTACAGGCTTTGGCAGCTGATGTGCTCGTCTCATTCCCAGCCCCGGGCACGCTCTCCCCATTTCAGCTTTCTGCAGCACCAGGTGTAGGTGTCTACTGTTGTTGACAGATACAGGCAGAGTAAAGGCACTGCCTTCCATTTCTATTTTAAGGGTTTCTTTCTCATGAATGGGTATTTAAATTTCATTGAATAATTTCATTTCATTTACTGAAACGGGTTGATTTCTCTCTCTCTTTTGTTTTTACAGGATGAGTTATACTGATTGGCTCTTGTATAACGAAACCAAACTTCTATTCTTGGCACATTGCAAGACTTATTTCCTCACTCACGGAATTCGCTTTGCTAACGGTTTGTTGGGGTTTCCTTCCATGTGTGTTGAAACTAAGTACAATTTTGTGCTTCTTTTTCTTTTCCTGTATTACTCCTAGAAGATTTTTCTCTCCAGACTATGCTGCATATACACTCACTGTCGTCCTCTAATCTCTGCCATGTTTGGAATAACACTCACAGTATTTTGTCCTTAAGCATTTAAAATCATTCACTAGAGCAGCCATTTTGAGCCAGCACAGCACATGGCTTTCCATACTTCAGAGGGGCCTGGCCAATTAGCTGAGGGCCTCAATAAGGCAGAAACGCTGGCCCAGTACTCAGACAGACTTACTCTGTGCAGCTGCCTTCAGGCTGGAGGCTCCGGATGGGACCCATTTGCTGGCTTTCTATGACCATCACTAATTCCATCCACAACTCTCCTGGGTCTGCAGTTGTTGACTCCCACCGAAGCTACTGGGCCACACCAGTCTCCAGGTCCTATAGACTTCTGTAGGCTCACAGCCAGTTCTGTTGTCTCTCAAGAATACGAAAGATAATGCAGAGAGGTAGTGAGAATACTCAGACCCAGAAGTTCCCCGATTTATAGAACCCATCCTAAATAAAAAATGCACTGACTGCTTCTAACTTCTGTGAGCTTCTGACTGCTTCTAACTTCTGTGAGCACTCCAGCTTGGCCATAGAGGGCCTGTGGAGTGCAGTGAGGACTTATGACTCCCAGTTGGGAGGCAGCATGGTTGCTGCACCTCACTGTTGCTGCCCAACACAAGAGAAAGCGCCACACCGTATGTCTCAAGTCTAGGAAAACATTACTTTCTCAGTACAGTTTCTACCGAGGCTGAGAACTATGTATTACTTTAGAGGCTCCCGAGGTGAAAAACTTTAGGACAAGCTACTGTGAGATGAGGACTGTCTGTGTTCACTTCTTATCACAGGACCTTTGGAAAAGTTCTCTTTGTCTGTAAGTTTGTCCATTTTTATTTCGTTTTTTTACTTAATAAAATACTGATAGTACTCTCATATGCTGGGAACAAATGCATAATAAGAACTTGATACATTTGTATGCTTGTACTTTCAAACACAATCCCAAGCGTGTGCACGCATGCACACACACACGTCTTGCTGTACCCTTATCTTTCTCATTAATCTTTTTATTTTAATTATCATAATATATTATTTCATTGTTTTTTCCTCCACTCATACATTACTCAGTTCTTTCTACTTTGGGAAGTTTGCTTTCTTTCCTTCCTTCTTTTTCTTCTTCATTTCTTTCTTCTTCCTTCCTTTCTTCTCTTCCTTTCTCCTTTTTTCCTTCCTTTCTTTCCTTCTTCCAAGATCTATACACTGATTTCTCTAGTCTTTTTAAATTTGAATATGAACTAAAATCTACAAACCCATCAATAAGCTTGACGTACTTCAAACGCACTTTTAGCTAACAACGTTTCACGGGTTTGATATCTATTGGATTAATCTACTAACATACAATGCATTTCCATTATGTAACATAACCAATTGTGACATTTTCTTGGTAAGTGGATTGTAGATGAATATGTTTAGTAAATTTTCTGAGAACAGATGATCTTTCTGTCATTTCAACTGATCTCTGCTGGGTTTTCCTGTGGTCAGCAGAGGCCGTGCTGCCTCCTATCCCTTGTTTTTGAACAGTTGTGTTATTGCTCGGTGAGGCCCAGTGAGCACACACACCTTAAAGCCTTGAGACTCCTGTGCCCGCTGTAGTGTTTGTGTGGCTTCCTGTCCCTACCAAGGAGCTGTGTTCAGTTGATCCACATAAATCAACCTTGTTCACCTTTCCAACTTGTGATTCTTGTATAGTTTCCCTCTAGAAATTCTGCTTGGTTCTTCTTTCTTTATACATTTTAAATGTGTGAGTACCACATGTGGGTACTGAAATCTCCAGTTGAACCATTCCTTTCCCTCCCTTTATTTCTAATGTTTTGTTTCGTTTGAGACAGGTCTCTGTATGTAGCCCTGGCTCTCCTGGAACTCTCCATAGAGACAAGAATGGCTTCTATGTCAGAAAGATCCTCCTGCCTCTGCACCACTACAGTTTCCTCCCTTTATTTCTATTTAGAGTATTCTTCATATTTTCTGGACTTCAGTTGTTAGCTGTGTATACATATGTAGTTGTTTCATATTCCCAAATTATTATTATTAAAGATCAGTATCTGTTAGAATTAGAAAATGTCTTGTTTGTCTGCTGATAGTTTACTCACATCTGTTTTGCTAACGTTATCAGTTTCCTCAGCTTGCTTATGGTCCCTTTTCAGTGGTTTCTCCTCTGGTCTGGTTGATGATGTCATTTCATTCTGGTTGATGACATCATCCCATTCCAGTTGATGATGTTTTCCCAATCGGTTGATGATGTCATCCCATTCTGGTTGATGATGTCATCCCATTCTGTTGCCATTATTTCTGTTGGAGAGTCAGGTAGAGATTTTGTCACCCTCTGCCTGGGTTATTTTTAGAGGCTTCTGATAGATGTCTGGGTGTTACTCTTTGTGTTTATAGGATGGAGTAGCGCCTGCTTCCTCTTGGGTTATCTATGTGTATACATATAAAGTAGGCACTCATATTTTGTTGAAAATGATATGTGAATATTTTTTCTCCAAACATTTAACTCATTTTTATGTCACTTGGCAATGTTTGCCACAAGTGCATACCTTTAATGTTGAAAAACCTAATTTTCAGCTTTTCCATTTATGGATTATTCTTTAAAGAAGTCTTTGCCAAGCCTTTAAATCCTAAATGTTTTCTTCTATGATTTTTTCCTTAATATTTTACATGTTCACTCTTTATGTATACTCTGTTCTCTACCTCGAGGGGTTCCGATATAAAGGTAACAATTAGGTCAAAGCTGTCGGCATCAGCACATGTTCTCAATGGCTAGCCTTTCTCTATAGAGTTGCCTTGCCATCTTTGTTAAAAGCGAATTGTGACACACGGGTGGATCTCTTTTATGTTTATATGTTTTACTTTATTTCGTTTATTCACATACCAACATGTATCTGTTGCTGTCTGTCTTAAAGTACAATGTATTGATTATGCCAGTTTCTTTGTTTTTTAAATTATTTTAACTATTCTAATTTATTAGCCTTTCCATATAACTTTTAAGTGATTTTGTCTATACCCAGTAAAGGTCTTAGTGGGATTTTTATAGAAATTACACAAAATATATATATTTTATCTTAATTATATATAACTTTTGTATATTACATATGATCATTTATTAATGTATTAATGTATTATATAGTTTATTAATATATAATTATATATATTAATCTATCTATATATAGATTTTTGTCTACACCCAATAAAGGTCTTACTGGGATTTTGATAGAAATTACACTAAACACATATATATTACTTTATATTAATATATATCTTATAAGAATTAATATTTAATATAGCTTATATAGTAGTAGTTGACTATACATTACTCTTTAGAATTGAGGCCAATATGTTTTTCCTTTCATTTAGGTCTTTGATATTTGATATTTCATCCACATGTCCTTCTTATCAAAATATAAGAACCGCACACATTTGACTATATTTTTTGCCTCATAGTGTTTTGTGCAGTTATAGATGGTATTACATGTTTAATATTAGCATATGCATTATATGTTATGACTATACTATGTATTTTTGGTTGATTTTTAAATACTAGCCTTACATCCTGCAATCTTTTTGAGCCTGTGTATTATTTGTAGACTTTTCTCCAACATCCGTGGGCTTTCTCCTTTACGTTTCCTTCTTCCTAACTCGAGCCTCTCGCTTCTCTCCCTTGCCTCTCTGCACTGTTGTGCTATTTACTCTCTCTTGCTGTGCCAGGCATCACAACCTCGGCAACTTGTAAAAGAAAACATTAAATTGGATTTACAGTTCCAGACAATTCACGCCCTGGTGTTGGGGCGAGGCACGGGATGGGGACAGCTGAGAGCTCGTTTACGATGTTTAAGCTTGGGCTCTGCCAGGCTCCTCTAAGGGGTACCTCTCAACCATTTATACTTGACGCCATTACTGATGTTCCTCTAATCTGATTATTTTGGGGTTTGTTTTCTTCATTTTGTTTTGTTTCTCTGTTTTTCCCCCCACTCTCATATCAGTTACTTGAACATTCTTTAGAATTTGTCTCTACCTAATAAGTGGATCTCCCTTTTAGTTTTTTAATTATTATATAACTCGTTAGGTTATTAATAAATTAGGGCATTATTTACACAGAATGGATAGCAGTTAACTAGTGGTCTTCCTCGCAGCCCAAGGTTACATAACCCAAGATGATGTGCTTGACTTTCCACTGGTTAGAGACCTCTCACATTTATTTTGTATGTGAAGTCCAGGATTTTTAATCAGGTTTACTGCAAAGTTGTTCAAAAAGCAGGCATTTAGCTCTAAGTTTTGAGAACAATAATACAGGCATGTACTAACCTCCAGAGGCATGTAGTAAACTCTATATGCATGTAATAGCATCTACAGACATGGAATAACCTCCATAGGCATGTAGTAACATATATAGGTATGTAATAACCTCTACAAGCGTGTAATAACCTCTACAAGCATGAAATAACTTCTACAGGTGTGTAATAACATCTATAGACATGTAATAAACTCCATAGGCATGTAATAACACATATAGGCATGTAATAACCTCTACAGGTGCATAATAACCTCTACAAGCATGAAATAAATTATACAGGTGTGTAATAACATCTACAGTCATGTAATAACCTCCATAGGCATATAATAACATATAGGCATGTAATAAACCAGCACAGGCGTATAATAACCTCTACAAGGATGAAATAACTTCTACAAGTGTATGATAACATCTACAGGCATGTAATAAACCTGCACAGACATGTAATAACTTCTACAGGCATGTAATAACCTCTACAAGCATGAAATAACTTCAACAGGTGTGTAATAACATCTACACGCCTGTAATAACCTCTTCATGCATGTAATAACATCTACATGCATGTAATAACCTCTACAGGCATAATATAACCTCCACAGCCATGCAATAACACATACAGTTGTATAATAACCTCTACAGGCCTGTAAGAACCTCGACGTTGGAAATTTAGCACAATTTACCCCTGTCCTTCCTAATTCACCCATCACCTTTGGAGGGCGAGCTCTTTCTTTACTCCTACTCATCTGTTTCTCTCCTGTAGCTTTGTCCTTAAACTTTCATGTATGTGGGGAGTCTCACACGCACGCAGCCTTCTTCACACATGCTGCTTCTGAGAGTGAGCCTGCTTTGACACCTACGTCAGCGGTGGTCTTCTCTGTTGTGGGCACGAACGTCACCCATTGCAAGGATCCCTGCAGCTTATCCATCCATCTCCGAGACAAAGACAGTATCTGGGCTGTTCCTAGCTCACCATGTTTGTAAATATTCTTGTGTAGATTTTGGTGCGAGTGTAGATTTTTAGATAACACAAAGAACTGAAAAGGAGTCAAATGATCAGACTGTATTTAAAGCGTGGCACAATCTTATTAAAAGTGAAAACATTTTCCCCTCTAAAACTATCCTTGCTATTTTCTGAATTCAGCAGCAAAATATGAGACTGCCTGGGCTGGGGCATAGCTCAGTGGCTGGGGCATAGCTCAGTGGCAGTGTTCTTGCCTACCATGTGCAGGGCTGTGAGTTCAAGCCCCATACCATGAAAAGAGTCCCCTCCTCTCTCCCCAGCAGCTTCAGGTCTTTACAACTGCTGCATGTTTTTCTGTTGAATACTTTGGGGGACCAGTCTAACTGATGTGAATCTTATGGTTTTAATATTAACTTTCTTAGTGATCAATGATATTTGGTCATTGTTTATGTTATAGTTATCAACATATTATTTGCTGTGAGGCGCCATTTCAAATCTCTTGCCTATGCATGAGAATAGATCATTGGTTTTCTTGTTGATGAGTGTGTGTGTGTGTGTATCTATGTGTGTGTATCATATATGTGATAAAATATTATATCATAAACAGCTCAAGGGGGAGAGAGCTTATATTGGCTCACAGTTCCAGAGGAGCCTGGTCTTTCAGAGTGGAGGAGACACCAGGAAGATGTGGTGTCAGAAGCAGGAGGTTGGCCGGTCACATTGCATTCATTCTCAAGAAGCAGAAACTGGAAGTGGGAGGTGTGCTACACTGACCTACTTCCTTCAGCATGACTTCAACTCCTAAAATCTCTACAACCTTCCGGAACCGTGCTGCCAACTGAGGACCAAGTGTTTAACCTGGGCTTCTGAGCATTTCACTCAGACCACATCAGTGTACATGCTGGACAAAGGTCCTTCATCAGAAACGTGACTAGATTTGCAAATATTGTTTTTTATCTTTTGATTCTCTCAAAAGTGTCTTCCAAGAACTAAAGATCTTACTTTTTAAAGAGTATACCATGTGGATTTTGTCTTCAGCGTATTATGCTCTAGTTATAATTTTAAAAAAAGATTTATTTATTTTTATATGTAAGTACACTGTAGCTATCTTTAGAGGTCATCAAATTCCATTACAGACACTTGTGAGCCACCATGTGGGCTGGGAATTGAACTCAGGACCTCTGGAAGAGCAGTCAGTGCTCTTAACCGCTGAGCCATCTCTCTAGCCCTGGCATGTGTGTGTGTGTGTGTGTGTGTGTGTGTGTGTGTGTGTGAGAGAGAGAGAGAGAGAGAGAGAAAATAGTAGGTACAGGACAATCTTGAATGTCATTCTTAGAAACAATGTTCCTTTTTTGAGACAGTGTCTCTCTCTCTCTCTCTCTCTCTCTCTCTCTCTCTCTCTCTCTCTCTCTCTCATTGGCCTAGAGATTACAATTATAATAAGGTGGCTTGGCTGTTGAGCCCCAGGGGTCAGCTTATCTCTGCTTCTGATCACTAGGGATGCCACTATGCCTGCCATTTTTAGTTGAGTTCTGGAGATCAACTTCATAGCTTCGTGTTTATGAGAGAAGTACTTTACCAGCTGGGCTATTCCTCAGTACAACTTTGGGGATATATTAAAAAAAAATCTTTGAAATTCAGAAATATTTTTCTATTGTTCTTTTTTTCTACTAGCATTTCATTAGCTTCAGATGTTGCTTTTGGAAAAGTCTAGAGACATCTTAAGGCTGGTGGGGGTGATAGCACCTTCCTCCTAGACAACAGACTTCAGCTCCAATCATGCAATTAGCAATTAGATTAGAAGCAGGCCACTTTAATCTAATTGGAGATTGAGATGACTCCATTCCGGTTCCAGTCCATCAAGGGGGCTGCTTTATTTCTTGTCTGCCCCAAAGTTTCAGCCGCTATGGTGAAGGGAAGTCATGCAGTGCGAGCCTGCAGTTTCTAACCAGCCTTCCTCTTCAGTAGAACGTAACCTCCAATTTTCCTCTCATCCATCTGTGAGGCAGCCAAAAGCTGTGCTTAGCTTCTCTCCATTTCAGCCGCTGCTTATCAATCACCCGGCGTCTCAGGAGAGCGATGGAGCCAAACGTCAGGTTTTGGCTGTGCCCCTTCTGCTCAGTATTCCAGACCCTCAAACACAGAGCACAGCCCCCAGGACACCTTCAGGATCTCTGCTTGGCTTTTTTAAATTGGGCTTTACAATTTTATGCGCTGGAGGGCTGTTCTGATACAGGCTACTCTGGTCTACCCCCAAATCAGATCCCTCCCACCCATTTCTCTCACTGACTGTTCAACTCGGTGTCCCGTTGGCTGATTTTCCTTCGAAGCGATTAGTCTATCTGCAAAGCCGAGACTTTGGAAACCTGGAGGTGCATATCCGTGCACGAGATGACCCATTTCCTTGAGGAAGCTGTGTCAAGAATAGCTTTCTCTCTCCTTTGAATGCATTTTTTTTTCTCCCAGTTTAGAGTGAGGGAGCCCGATCTTTGGCTTCCTGCATGAGCTGACTGTAACAACTCCCTCCGCTTAAGCAGAATCGAAATCGAATTACTTTCTCCCTCACTTATTTTATGTGTTTATTCCCACACTTGTCCGCCCTCTCAAAGGTTACCCCAAGCAAACAAGTCTGTCAGGTAATAGCAAGAGCTCTATCCGGGTCTTAATAGCATGCTTCCCCGGGATGATCCAGGACGAAGGAATGTGTCTTCAAAGTGTCAGACATGAGAGAGATAAAGTTTCCATAGTCAACATTAAATCTTTGATGGCAGCTCAGGAAATAATTGAAATAAGAAATAGCAGATACGAATGCTCATGCATCTGCTTTCAAAGCTGAAAGTGAAATCCCCGGAATGTGGAAGGGAGACGCCTTCGAGCTTGTCCAAGGCATCGTGGCCAGCGGGGCCAGGTCCCGTGAGGATGAAAGGCAGAGACGGAAAAAGAGGTGGCAGGAAGCAGGAGCTGTGGAGGGTAAAGGGGCGGGGCAGGCCGTGGGCAGCACTGAGGATTTAGCTCGGTAAGAACAGCATGGCTGAGGGAAATGGCCGAAAGAAGGACTTGAAGCATCGGAACTGTGAGCTGCCGGAGCACCATTCTCGCGGGATGAGAACCTGCGTGGCATCCTCACGGGATGGGGACCGTCTGTGAGGAGTGGGCATTTGCTTCGAGCAAGGAGCACAAAACCACTGAGATCGACTGACCCGAATTATCGGGACCAGAATTCCTGTTTGCCACTAATTCCCGGAGTGACCTTGGGAAGGACATCCGTTTTCTTGAGGCTGCCACAAAAACACAGGGGTTTGTTTTGTTTTGTTCTCATGAGACATCTTATTTTATTTTTAAGTTGTAAGTATCGTCCAACTTTAAATATCGATAGCAAGAATTATGGGGTACCTATAATATACTTCCTTGACGGTTCTGCATTTGATAAAATGTACCTTGGTGGGACTTAGACTGTCTCGTTCCTTAGCGTAGAAACGCGCGGTGTACAATATACACGCTCTCTCATTAGTCATTTATATACCAAACAAATTGCAAACTACCTGGATCTGGAAGCCTAATTGCGTATGGAAATCATTACCTCAGACTCACACTGAGCTACATTTTGTGGGTAATTTTACCCCCTGTGTAGCCATTTCGGGATGAGTGGCATATTTACCTCTCCCAGGAAGAAAAGAGACTTTGTCACCAAATAT
Organism: Rattus rattus; assembly: GCF_011064425.1. NCBI lineage: Eukaryota > Metazoa > Chordata > Mammalia > Rodentia > Muridae > Rattus > Rattus rattus. Next base: position 174,521,893 of record NC_046157.1, on the reverse strand, counting down.
TTACAGAGAAACTAAATGTTCCAACCACAGCTTCGAGAGCCAGTGCTAACCCCGAGTTGTTCCCGCTGCTGTCTTAGCTCATCAGTTCATCATTGTTATAACGGGGCCCGAAAACAAAAATCTAAACACTTATATTACAATTCAGGAACCACCCACACAGTCGGCTTTGGAAACTTCTATGCAGCTTCCAGGAAGGCTACAGAGCCTATCTTCTTCCGGAAGTCATTTTTCTCTTCTCAAAGACGGTTCACAATACTGCTTCTACCTGGGATTGTCACCACATTTTTACAACCACTGTTTCCTGGCAGTGAGAGGACGCATGGATCTTTCAAAGCAATATAGGCTTAACATCATCATTATCACACACACACACACACACACACACACACACACACACACGTAAAGAAACTAAGGCATCCATTTTCATAGAAGCCATTTTACTAGGTATTAAAAGGAGGTAAGAAAACCTGGTTCTGATTTTCAACACTAAAAGCTTCAGGACACTGAGACATGTTTGTCTAATCCGTGACCTAGTCCTAGTCTAATGTGGGATGCGGGTGCTCCGCCGGAGCTCGGTTACGTCAGCTTTTGGACATATACTGTATGAGATGCATGTGCTCACCTGTAAGAACCCTTTCCATGGACACTGCACTGATAGAAATTGCCCTCTTGTGTCGTCCACTGTCCAGCTAATGAATGCTCGCAGTAGAGCTTTTAGGAGCTAAGTGTGTAAACTGTTGGGGTGCACAAGCATGGAGATTCACTAATTAGAGCAGGGAACGGAGACCGGAAGGCAACCCTGGCTAATGTGTACTGTGTAATTCTGTGCCAGGTACTTTACCTACACTAGTCCATTTAATTCTCCTAACAACCAGGCGAGGTTAAATTATCACCTTCAAAGTGGAATACTCAGAGGCTGGAAGGGCTCGCCGCCTCGTCCAAGATTGCTCAGTTTCTGTACCTACACCACCAGGGTCCGGCTTTATCCACCGCTCTATGCCTGATGCTGTGCCGGAAGGGGCTGAGTTAAAGGCAGGAGCGCGGAGGACCACAGAGTAGTGAACACTGAATCTGTTATATACCGTTTGCCAACAGGCAGGAACAGGAAAGGAAGCGAGGAACCGCAGTGCGACTCCTAAACTGTAGCTTGGGGGGCTGTGGCTGGCGGCAGAGTAGTTCCGAAGCCCGCACCACAGCCAAAGCTGGGGCCTGCAGCTAGGATTCCTGCCAGAGACAGCTGGATTCACTGGGATCCCTGAGGCTCACGACTGATTTGGAAAACACAGGCAAACAAATAAACAAACAAACAACAAAGGAAAAGCAAGCAAACAAAACAAAAACCCACAGTTGGAGTTGTTCTCGGGTAAGTCCGGATGGAGGGAAACCCACCAAACAGAACCTAACTTGAAGAGCTTATTAAAATCATAGTTGGAAGCACTGTCCAGATTGGTGGAGGCTTTCACCACGTGGGTCCTGCGCAGACAGATGTGGGGATCTGTGATCCTTGGCTCCTAGAGTCTGGGGTGACATTGTTGTTTCATGTTATTTGTATACTCTGAGTAAATTGCCTTTTAATTTGAGGGTTGGGGTAAGAATTAATTCTGCTCTCATGCCCTTACTATAGGCCTCTACTTAATAACTGTGGGAGAGTTGAATCAATATTCCTATTATGCCTTGTTTATACTGGGATTTTAATTAAGCGACCAGTAGAAAATCAGAGTGGAGCTCTGTAATCTTACTGACCCTCATCCCTGCCCTCTCCTCCAACTTTACCAAGGATATGAGACTCGAAACTCCTGTGCAGTGTTATCCCAGTGTTATCCCAGTAGCCGCTGAGAACAGCTCTTGGTTCCATCCTGGCTTGCAGCAGGGTGCACGGGCACGGCCCCCCCCCCCCCGCGACCAGCACAGCCCTTCTTTGGAGACCAGGAGTCCAAAATGAACCCGAGACCTTTCGAAGTTTGCACAAGCATTTCTTTTTATGTATTCAGTAAACCAGAAGCTCGTGCTTTTAAAGGAAAAAAAAATGTATGTGTGGATGTACGTGAGTGTGACCCCAGGGCAACTCTAATTTATGACAAGCTACTGCTTACAAGATGGCTTTGCTCATACTACAAGCTTCTGTTAAGACAAAATCCATCAGGGAGCAGCAGCCAGCACAAACCCAGTGCTCCTCACTCCTCCCTTAACTAAGAAGATCCATCATCCAGCCTGGCACTTGCACCTGAATAAGGCAGGATTTCCCTCCCTCAGTTCCTAATAGGATCTGGCAATCAAACTTCTCAAAGTCACCACTGAAGAGTTTGGTGCTCCTCTGACCTCCTATCTGCTGCCGTCTTTCCAATTTTAATGTTAAAATGTCCAATTTCCTTTTTAAAATAATTTTATTTTTTTGAGAACTTCGTACATAAGCACTGTACATCACTTTTACCCATTCCTCTTCCTGCTCCCACTCCTTCATATCCCCCTTCCGAATTCGTGTTCCCTTCTTTATTGTTATTATTATATGTACAGACAACCTACTTAGTCCAAATGGACTTTGCTCATGTCTACATGTGTCCGGGCTCATGTGGTTGCATGAGATTGGACAACCTCTTTGGGGAACTAACCCTTGGATAAGACTGATTCTCCCTCTCCCTCTCCCCATCCCTCTCCCTTTCTCCATTCCCCACTTCCTTCCCCTCTCCACCTCCCCCTCCCCTTCCCCAATCATTTGCCTATAGCTCTCCATCTAGGAACGAGGCCATGTGGAATTTCCTCTGTCCATTTTGGCATGAAAACTGGTGTCATTGTTAAAGTTACTGGATGCAGTTTCTCTGTCATATGCAGAAGATGCTATCTCATCTCGCAGCAGATGTCCCGGTCTTCAGGATCTTGCAATAGTTCCATCCCCTATCAATGATCTTTTTCTTCTGGCCCTTGAGTGTTGGGCTTGCATTGCAGACCCGATGTTGGGCTTCGACACCCCCACCCCGTCACTCATTTCTGTGCACGTTGGCCAGCCGTGGACTTCTTCAATAGTTTCCATCTGCTCCAAAAGGAAACATCTTTGATAAAGGGGTGGAAGCTACACTTATCTGTGGGTATAGGATAAATATTTAGAATACAGGTAGAAATTATGTCGGTTTGGAAAAATTATTGTAGTGAATTTTCTTCTTGGCCTAGGGTCGGCAGCCACAGGCAGAGTTTACATTGCCAGGCGTGAGTTCCCTCTGGTGGCCTGGGTCTTCACTTCAGATTAGACAGCTGTCAGGTAACCCCAGAATAAATGTGCGTTTTTCAAGTCCGTATGCCAGAGACAGAATTCAGCAAAACAACAAAAGAGAGGATTTGTTCTCAGTTCCTTTCAACTATTTCCTCAATAAATAAGCCAAATCTTTCTGTTTTTGCTGATGTTTTAATTACCACATTGCTACAGGTCTTTCCCTCTACCACGTGATGAAAAACCTAAAGTAAGACGTTCTAAGTCTAATGTAAATTCATCCTTCAGCTCGTGAGGAAGCCCCGCCTAGTCCTGCAAACACTGCCTCCGGTCTTCAATGCCGAAGGCTATTTTCAACTTACTAACAAGGCAAATTTGCTCTGTATCCTAACGGAGCACACAGAGCAAGAGATTTCCCTCCACACCGCTGCATGGTAACAGTCACACGCGGCATGAGAACTATTTTTAAAGCATTCGCAAGATCCCCCCAGAAGATTTCCTGCTATGCTACTGAATCCAATGCAGGCAATCTGAGTTATAGTCTCTTCTTGGAAAAAACCCACGAAGGGATAGAAACTAACAGCTCATCCTGGCACACAGCACCAATCCACAACATAAAAACCCCACCAAACTAAAATTAAAAAGAAAGCACTACTAAAAGCACGGAGAACGTAGCGTTCACTCTGGTCAATGTAGTAGCAGGGAATAGCAATATTAGAGCCCAGAACTGATGAGGCCCATTTGTTCTTCCTACCCCCCAAAATAGGAGAGAAATCCATCTGAGCGGTTGTCCATAGGATAATGTGGCCGGTGCCAGCTCTGGAGTGGAAACTGCTCTCATCTTTCCATTCGTTTCTTTAGTGGACAGCATCGAGGGCCAGGCTGTGCTGCAGTGGAGGATGTGATGCATGGGCACACACTTCAGCTCTGGTGGCTCGGGTCAGGGAACTGCACATTCAGATGCATATTTTTCAACATCCCATGCCAGGAAGACTGGCTGTAGGGCTTGAAACGGATCCTTGTAACAACTCGGTGCAGGCCTAAAAGGTATAACCACACACACACACACATACACACACACACACACACATACCACATATACACACACCCCATGCACACATACACATACTGCACACACACAACACACGCACATGCACAAACACACACACACACACACCATATAGGCATGTATACACACATACACACACACCACACACACCATATATGCATACACACACACCACATATGTATGCACACACACACATCCCACACACACCTCCACACATCATGTATGCATGCACACCCCCCACACACACCATAGCACATGCGCGCGTAGACACACAAAGATACACACACACACACACAGAACACACATGTACACACATATCCAAGGAGCACAGGGGTATTGTCACAGCCATGCAACTGTTAGTGATAACATAGGACAATGTCTGTCCCTTTGAGATTCTGGACTTGCCTAATCCCTGGTGATGTCATTCTTCTTTAAGGTTAAGGTTTTTACTCCAATGGAGGCATGGTGTCAGCGATGACATTTGAGAAAAGGCTCGGGAGATTAGAGAAGATGGAGACAGAGATCTAATGCCTCTGGGGTGATCACAGCACCTTTGACAATCAAAGGCTTTCCAGCAAGACCATGACTAGTATTGGGTTCCTACAGGACTGACAGTTTTGTCATTTGTCACATGGCAGTCCCCAAAAACATCCTATGGGATGGCTTTCATCCTCCATTTATTGATGATGAGACGAAGACACAGAAACTAATCGACTTGCCCCCAGGATCACATGACTTGGGCAATGGCCATGGAGAAATAAAACCAGCCCATAACTAAGTATTATGCAATCCTACTGTCCTTAGACAGAGCCAAGCCTACAGAATGTTGCTCGTACTCAGTCCTCGGGTGAAGTTAACCTAACAATGGGAAGAACCACTGAGCTATCTATTTTACCATGGTGTGGTGGGCTTTTGTGAATAAACCTTTGTTTATTTCCCATAGGAAAATCCCAGTGTCCTTACCTAGGTAGAGAGGAGATGTTCCTATGTTCTGTTCACTTGTCCCTAGCTCCCCTGAGCTGCGTATATCTTACTATTTCTTTCTAAGCATCAACCTTAGTTTTATGTGTACATGGGTCATGGCACACATGTGGAAGTAAGAACAACATGTTAGACTGGGTTCTCTCCTTCCATCATGTGAATAACATCCCACCAAGGACTCAAACTCAGGTTGTCAATAGGCTTGGCATGGGCCCGAGGGGAGGAGGATTCATGGGGGAATTTGAATTGGCTGGATAGCCAAAGGAATAAAGGGAGAGGGAGATGGGGGGGGAAGGGGAGGGAGAGAGGATGGGAGGGACACAAAAGCTGTACAAATTATCCAAATCCTTTAGACCCAAAATGGAATTTGTTTATGTTGATAAAAGTAAGAGCTACAATCATGTTGGAGAAGTATTTATAATATCCCCAGTAAAGCACATTGGGTTTCATCTTAAAGGGCTGGGTTACACCAATTATCAAATCCTGTTCGTTGAGTCGAGGAGAAGTACCCCCTAAAGCACGTATCATCTTAAAGCACGGGTTAAATATGAATGGCCGTGCACATTGGACTGTCTCAGCGCTCGTCCTGGATTGCCACAGTGACACTTAGAATCCCTTAATCATGCTGAGGAAATGCCAATGACTATTTGAGTTAAGAAGAGTAAATATTTGATCAATTCAACACCAAACTGGAAATCGGAAAGTAACTGTGGCTCTGATTTTCCTGTGGTCCCTGTTGCCGAGTCTTCAAAGATTTGTGTCTGGTTGGAAATTAAGTCAATGCACGTGGTGACCGAGAACACGTTTGGTTCTCCATTGTCTTCGCAAGACTCTGCACAAACACCTGTGTCCACAATGGCCTGCTGCGATGGTGAGTCTGGTTTGATTTGTCGCAAGAT